>NC_092356.1:31003512-31303512 GCF_963676685.1 Mytilus edulis
TTACGCGATGTTGTCAAATAAAGGACAATGGTTTTAGACTAATAAAGATATAAATGTACATATATATTTGCATGCATAAATGATAAAACAGTTGCCCTAGACGTAAACCGACCCTTCATGGTTTCTTTTTGTGATTTCTTTGACAGATTGTTGCTTCTTATATGCACGTGAAACTAATGCAATCATGGTTTCAAATGGGAAATTCAAGTCATGGCCTCTAGAGTTTTATGGACACCTGCACCGAATGACCAAAAGCAAATTAAGTTGAATTGAAGGAAGGAAGGGGAATTATGACTCTAATTGGATAACATATAGGTATTGATGAGAAGGCGTGGTGTGCCTTCCGGACAAAGCAAAACAAAACAATATAATGATACTTATAGAAAATTTGCACATAATGGAGTTTGGAAATTGCTCTACGTTACAGAACAAAACTTTGAAATATAAGTTTACTCAAAGTATATTGAAATGATGGCAGTTTAAACGTACCTACTACTTATCAGAAAATGAACGGTATTTATACTTTTTGATATAATAAATAATCATTCACTGCTTGAAAAATGGACATTTAATTATTTTGACATTGATTGTTTGTTCAATGAATAAAAAAGATATTGATGAATATAAATGATTTAAAAATTCACCGACTTGTCCTCTCGATACTGCTGTGCTAACTAATCATATGTTGATTCATAAAATAATCTTCCGTATTATTTTTTTACTTATCAGATATACGGGTTTATCAATCTTAACCATTGGACTGTGAGTATTGCAAACCATCTTTAATGACCTTGAAATACTACGAAGAATGGCTTTTGTTGACCTATTTGACTTTCCTAATAATAATGTCATGGGAAACTAGTAATCTTTTGCTGTATTCCAACGTCCCATTGTAATTGGATTATACCAGTCCGACTTCAAAATAGTTAAAAGGTTGATTACCTTTTGGTACTTAAAATATTTGATCTGATTCATCGCAACAATAGTATACATTTTATATTTATAATTATAGAAGAAGAATTATATATTGTATTGCAACCCGAATGACCATATACATACTAGTTTACATATACATACCAGTTTACAAAATAGTCAACCAGACAAATAGGCATATGATGCTCTTTCTAATAGTGTTTGCCTCTTCTGAATCATTAAAAATGAGTTCTGAAATCAAATAAATACTAAGTCAGGATCATGAAAATTGTTATCCTTTCGTTTGATGTGTTTGAGCTTTTGATTTTGCTATTTGATTTCGGACTTTCTGTTTAGAATTTTGCTCGGAGTTCGGTATTTTTGTTATTTCACTTTTTAATTTGCATTGTTTTTAATAATTGTTATATCAGCATTAAAAACCCAATCTTGAATTCTATCCAAATTCTATCCTATTTTGGGGAAAACATTTCGAAACTTAAATGTGACGTCACTTTGTGCGTTTATCGATTTGGATAACACCGCTGTGAATTTTTATGTGCTGGTTAAGGTTGTTTTATCTATCCGTTTTTGTTCTGTAGTTAGTCACCGCTTTTGGTCCTTAATGCTTTTCAACTTTGTACTTGTTTTGGCTTTCGAACTTTTTTCATCAGACCGTCACTGGTTAGTCTTGTGTGGACAAAACGCGCGTCTGGCATATTAAATTTTAAACCTGGCACCTTTTGTTAGCTATTATTCGTGTGTTTCTCTGTCCTATATGTTCTCCAATTTATTTGTATTGTAGTCCTATCATGTAATGTTGTCATATTAATGTTATATTTAACATTGCCATAAAAGCGGGAGGTTTGGCATGCCACACAACCAGGTTCAACCCACCATATTTTCTATTAAAATGTCCTGTACCAGGAAATTGGCCATGGTTAAATTATATAGTAATTCGTTTCTGTATGTGTTACATTTTAATGTTGAGTTTCTGTTGTTTCGTAGTTCTCCTCTTATATTTGACGTGTTTCCCTCAGTTTTAGTTTGTAACCCAGATTTTTTTTTTATCTCAATCGATTTATGAATTTCGAACAGCGGTATACTACTGTTGCCTTCATTTATTGTTATCAAAATCAGAGAAAAGGAAAAAAAAACCCATTAAAAAACACATCTTTATGATATTTGTAGAGTTTAACACAATTACGACGTTGATTGTTTCTTCATAATTAAAGTCAGTAATAAATGTTTCTAAAATTTTACTATTATTACTACTCATAAGGAGTTCTTTGTTTGTTAATGGGGGAGAGGTTTGAGAGACAACTTAGTACGTGTTTAGGGTTTTAAGGTAGGGAATAAACTCGTCTTCAGTTTGACTTATAAACATCAATATTGGTACAATAACTCTTCATCCTATAGAAAGAACATATAATTCAGTACTACTCATGTCGACTGGGCAATTTTATGTACACTTGTCTATGGTTGTTTGTTTAACTCTAGATGACCTCCAGAAATTACCCTGATTTTAAGTTGTTGTTGTCATACAAGTGTCTTATATAATAAGGAATTGCTCAACAATGTTAAATGTTTAATTGCGGAAAAAAACTAGTAGAAACCAATTAGTACATGCTGCTTTCAATAAACTCATAAAAAACAACTGTTATAAAGTACTCACCAGAAATTTCGCCAAACCCCCATTCACGAATAAGACGTACACGATTAAGTGCTTTAAAGTCTTATCATTAATAATAGGCGAGCGCCAAAACAAGGATTCGGAGGTTTTTAATGCACCTACCTAACACACGGCTATTTGATATATCATTTGAAAGGTCTTTTATCGTACATTCAGAATTGCCTGGTCGTCAAACTGGGAAATGGTCACATTTTAAAAAAAACGGCAAAAAAGGGGGAAAAATATAAGTCATAATTTGACGATATTGTTCGAAAAATGCAGTTTAAGAACAAATTCATCTGCAATATAATATGAAATATATCATTTGACAAACTAAAGTCTATCTAATTTTTGTTTCTGAAATAAAAAAAAATTAAAAAGTGTTTAAAATGAAAAAATCTCGTATTTTTGTGAAAATCATAATTTTTACGGATATTGACGCAAAACTCTCGGTTATATTTAATTTTGCATCTAAAAACACACAAATTCTATTGGTTTTATATTAGTAACATATATAACTAGTTTTTTTAGTTCTAATGTCTCGCCTAGCTTGTTTTTTATACCTACAAAATATTGATAAAACTATATTAAAGCATATCTTAAAACTGCGCTAAAGCGCATATTTACCATGTTTACAGCACAGTTAAAAATAAATGTTATTTTGGTCTCCTGTTAGTTCGACAGTTATAAATACAATATGATTTAATTGTCTTAAGCTTGCCAACCACGTCAAGGCCGAATATCACTAGCAAGGTGTTGTTTTTTTTTGTTTTTTTTTGTTTTGTTTAGATCACTTGCAAGGTGTTGTTTCTTTTTGGTTTTTTTCTTAACTACCACTATCATCGCATACGGAACTAAAGTACACAACCATTTGGTAGAGTTATTACAAAACACAAAATTAATAATAATATACATATTTACATTGAATAACAGTGAGGCGACTTAAACTTTATATTGCCCCATTGCTCAAATGCTCTTTCGCTATTAGTCAATGGTATCGTTTTTATCTTCATCATCGTCATTCATTTGATCTTTTTTAGAGGTTGATGTTCTCTTTAGAATAAATATTTTGGCAAGTATCACTGCCCTGACATGGACAAAGCTCCGTGCAAGACATTTGCTGCTCTCTGCAAATACATTTCTTGCTACGTATTTATTCCCTCTTGCAAGAACATACTAGATCTTGCAGGAAATCGGACTTCATCATGCCTAAAAAGTAGAATGGATATGGGCCATGTAAACTCTTTTCCATCCGTATTCATAAGGAGACAAAGGATTTGGATGATCGAGATGTGAGGACATCCAAATTGTCGTTTGTTGAAATGACCGCAACATATGTTCTTTGAATGCAGGTTCACTTGAGTCTTTGCATGTTACAAGTTTAACACGTAATTTGTTTAAGTCAACATGTGATGAAGCGAATTTTTCTTATAAGTCATACAAGCTTGAAATAAGCTCTATGACAGCTGACAACGATGTGGAAAAAGCAATCTTGTCAAAGTTTTGGAGATTTGTAAACTTACTCGAAGATTTCCTTATCAACTTGAAAACAGTCTTTTTGCCAATCCCAATTTTAGCAGAAGTGGTATCACAACCAGTTCAAGCATGAACTACGGGGAGAATGTTAGCTAATAAAGGTGAAAAAGATTTACTTAACTCATGGATTGGCATGTACCTTCTACAGTTCCTAAGAGAATTAGTTGACCCCGTCAAAAACCACATTTGTTCAGTCGACACAAGAATCTTGAAATAATGAACACAGAGCACAAGAACATCTGTATCGGAACACTTGATTATGATTGGTCGCCTTATATTCAACTGCTAAAAGATTTTATGAGAGTATCACATGAAGCAAGATTCTGGTGTCTGTGTCTTCATACGAACAGGACAGATCTGAAGATCGATTACATGCTCTCATTGGGTGTTGTCGCTCTATTCTGGATTGGAAAATGCGCCGTCAAGAACTAAACATTTGTTTTCATCCTGGAACATATCAGACAAATTGCTGCTCAGATAATCTCAAAGGAAAGTTATCAGAGCTTGCTTGTTTTTGTGCTTGATAGACATTTTTTCCAGTCTGGAACAGTTCGGCCTTCAGCGATATGAAACTTTTTCGTAGTTGTTGCCGATCGTCTATGTCGCTCTGCTGATTTTATGAAATGTTTAGTAATAGTGTCATAGCGATCGAAGACATCAACAACATTGTCTGTGAATCGGAAGCATGATTGTAAAAGATGGACGAAAGATACCAAAAGAGAAAGTCAAACTCATAAATCAAAAATAAACTGACAACGCCATGGCTAAAAATGAGTGCCTGCATAATGTAAGATTTGGCCAAGTCTCCAATTGTGGACATCCTTTTAACATCAAATGACTGAAATCATGCCATTTCTTATTGGTACGGTAGCACTGTGATCAATTTGAGGAATGTTAGGGACTGATCCTACCTTAATTTTCAAATTCATGGGAAGATCAGACTTATTTGTCTTCCTCATAATTCCATCGTCATAATATATGCAGTGGGAATGGGACAAATTAGATAGGACGAAACAGTTTCCACAGATACGTCATCTCTACATTTAGTTAGAGATAGTGCACGGGTAAACACAAGCTCGGGAATCAAATGACCTTTTACAACTTGCCCAGATTTGCATTTTAGTTGTACTTTGGGGTTCATACCCTCAAATTTCTTCAGTCCTGATCTTTGTCTGTTGATAGTGATGACTCAACAAATATCTTCCTTTTTCACGTTTTTGTTTTTCAAGTTTCAACTGATTTTAACAGTGAATCTTCAATGTCGTGACTTGCATGGAGACCAGTTGAAATGTTCATATGCTGACGGGAGAGATTATTAACGTCAAATGGATTTGTCATATTTTCTGTTATATAAACAGTTTGATCGTCTACTACAAATGTTTTATCCCTTTTCATTGCAGCTGGTTTTGCTTCATCGTGACATTGGTCACCAACCTGGATAAGACACGCACGTGCTCTCATTGGCGATTTTATCTGACTAAGCAAATGCCTTGTAAGATTCAATCTTATCAATGAAGCCTTCCTCTTTGTTAAACCAACAATGCCTCTAACAACCTTAACACATCATCATGTCTTTGCCTTAAGCTATAAGCATTCATTAAGGTTGTGAAACCTCTATTAGTTGTCATACTAAGAGTCTCGTGTGTGATATTTTGACATATTATTATACAGCATTGCTAATTATGGACATGCGGCAGCGCTTCATTGGAAGTGGCGCACATTTCACAGGACTTGGACACTCATCAATGTCATCAATGATGAGTAATTATGATAATATTCAAGAATATACTATTATACAAAATGCAGTCTGCTGCTTACATAGCACATGCTAATATCATTAGTAATGATTGAAGTGGTCTTTTGGTAACACATATACGAATATTTATCTAGTAATATGTTGAAACACGACTTGTGTTTTGGAAACTCAAGTGTTACCTATGCATATTAGATACTAGATTTATATAAATGTTTAGCGTCTGGGATAAACACGATACAGATCCGGAATACCGTTTAATAATGCAGATTTTAGAAAAGTCGTCAAACGTTTATTATCCATCATTGAGCTTCGATGTGTGTCGCAATCTTTTCAGGGTATATGGAATTTATAAAAACAAAACATATAAGAGTTTTAATAAGTCATTGACACTGACAAAATATGGTATTTTTTTTTACATTTTAGGGTTGGTCTTACAGATGCCTCAGAATCAACTAATTTTTCATAAAATCTTCTTTTTATTGGATTCCATGTCTTTTTAGAATGTATTCCAAGCTATCTTAGATAAAAACGAATAATATATTTACAACAATGCCGATATATGCAATGTTAAGTATCACCGTATAATCCAAAGTAATTCGACATGTCTGTGTTCTCGTGAGATTTGCAAGAAACGTGACCATAGGGAACTTTGACGACCACCCAAATCGTATGCGCTAGAAGTTTTTCTTTCGATTGATACCAAAATTAGCTGTGTGTTCGATAGGTGCATTAAAAACCTTAACGAGAGGCTTTTTCTCAAATCGGCGCTCGCCTATAATGTTCATGGAACTATTAACCTTTACAAATAGTTAAATGCTGGATCAATATGTACTCTCTGAACTTTGTGACGTTCAAAGGTTAAAAACTGTCCCTATCAAAGATTGAAATTAAAAGTATGTTGCAAAAATGAAAACTGTCCTTCTTTAAAATATATAATTTGCAGGCTTTGAAACTACGTAATACGAAATATAGGAATTGTTAATATATAAATAATTTTAGTATAAAAATTATCCCCATGTCATTCTCAAACCCTTCGTCTATTAACTTTTATTTCTTTTTTGACCCGAGCGTCAACGATGAGTCTTTTATATACCTAACGCGCGACTGGCTTTCATAATGTTATCATGATTTATATGATGAGTTTATCATATTTCATGTATGTTGGAACATATCATAGTAGTAATTTCAGGAATGATAGCTCTTTAATGTGACTCGTTTCATTTTCATAAAATGTTGGCAAATTCAACGTCCCTTTGACAAAATAAAACAAACTAAAACTTGAACCACACACTTTAATGAACTACCATTTAACTTCAAAAAGGGGGTGGGTGTAGCGTTGAAACACTAAATAACACTGTACGCACTTTACGCTAACAAAAAATCAGACTCAGATAGCAAACAATAACCTCCCTTAAAGTTAAATTGTTGATCCCTTACAGGAAAAATTCATTGGACATACAGCAGTTTGAAACAAACTAATTTTGATCATTGAGGAGCTTAACATTTCTTTAACAATAGAACGGTCAGCCGATGTTAACAGAGTTATCTCCCTGTAATGTTATGTACCACCTTAGTTGCTCATTCTTTGTTATACATTTTCGGTATTCAGTATTTGTAAGGAGAACTGTACCTGTTCAGCAATTTCTGATTTTTTCTACTACCAAAACAACTAAGAAAACATTGATATGTAACGTTTTCTTTTTACTTTTTTTAAACAGCTTCTCATTTTACCAAAGGAGTAGGTCCGGTAAGGACCGATTTCGGCCTCAAATTGACGAAACATTTTGACCACTTTTTAATCACTTAAGTGTCTATTTCATTTGAATCAATTAGTTTATGTGAAAGATTTTAACTGATTTAGTCATTAAAAAGGATCCGATTCGAGCTCAAATATGAAAAATCTACCAAATATGCCGCAAAATGTCACTTTTCAGATGGTTTTTGTCAAAAATGAAAGTGGCCGCATCCGTGTTCATCCTCAACCTTTATATATGTTATGTATTATCCTAAAATACAACTCACATTTCAATATTAAGGATGAACACGAATGCGGCCACTTTCGTTTTACACAAAAACCGTCTAAAATTTAAGTAAAATGCTAGAATTGTGAAGATTTCAGTAATTTAGCATGACTTAATGGTGCTAGTACCCAATATACGTGCATTGTATTGTCAAAACAGCCCATATTTATGTAGCAGAAGCATTCTACTGTCCAATAAATAACTAAAAGTTTACATTTTAACAATTTTGTAAAACTTCTATATTTTGGGACCTAAAAGGGGTCTTACTGGACCTACTCCTTTATTATCGACTTTTAAAACAAAAATGATGATTCGCTATACTTTTGTAATCATCGCATCTTGACTTTTTTTCGTTATTGTATCTATGATTTTTATCGACACGATCACATTTAAAGTTATTTAAAAATCTGACACTTTTATTTTATTTATATTTTACGCTACTTCATTTAAAAAGATTCGATATCTTTAAAATAAGACTCAATGAAGCTTGAATTTCTTGAATATAAACGAATGCAATTGCTTAAGTATGTAGAACTCCTTGTTAATTGGAAAAAACATAAGCTAATAAATATAAGTATTCAATATAACACTTATTTTTTAAAACTTATAGTTGATATATTAGTATTTTGTCTTTTAAAAAAATATGATCGTCATGGTTTTTGTTTTAGCACAATTACACTTTTAAACTTTAAAGTTATCTAAAATGGAGGTTCTCAAAGAAAAAAATAATAATTGAAAATAATAACTAAAAAGGTATGTCCGTCTGAGTTTAATTCACTTTATCTTAGTTTTTCATTGAAAAGAAAATAAATAGAGACGTCACATTTTCTTGCTTTCTTCTAAATTTTCTTATTATGCCGACAATGCCTGCTGACGTCATACACACAAAAAGTGACCTGTTTGCATTCCATTAAAAACCCCGATAAAATGAATGACATAGCGTATAAAAATCATTAGAGGAATAAACTAAGCCAAGAATTAACCTGGTGTTTATCGGGGCGCAGTTTTGTATATATCTATACCACGGAATATACAACTTTACTAAATGCAAAAATGTTCACTTGCTATTATGTTTAATCAATTTGTTGTTTCTCAGTTCTCAGTTCTTATTTTGTTTGTATCATATACACAAGATTTTCCTTTAAATATCTTTTTGTCTAAATGATATCTGTTTTAACGTTTGTTATATTAGTAATATTTGATTCGTTCTGATAGTGCCATTGCGAATTCCATTTTACATATCTTCAATTCCAATTTGATACTTTATTCTTATTTTAACGGGCATGAATTTATTAATCCTTATATCTTTGATAGGTTTTAACAACCACTGAGTGTCGATGTCACTTCCGAATGGATCAGTCAATGGTTGACATGACATGTCTTTGAGACGGCCATTTACTAAACTTTACTGTTTATACAATGTGGAGATGTTTGAAATATTGAGGTTTCTTCACCACAGGAATAGATGGCATTAGCCAGACTTTTCATACTATTCTTTTGTAACATTTCTATTTCAATTTTCCTCATCTTCGTTTTTTTATACCTTATATAGAAATGTTACCTTTTATCAGCAAACAGTTCAGCTTTTGTAAAATAAACCAGAACGATACAAGATAGTAAAGCGACTCAAATAGCCATACAAAGGCATTGATAAAGTATCAATTAAGATTTCATTCATAATTCAAAAACTATAAAATTTTCCGAAAGTTTTACTGCATATTGGAAAATTTAAAATAATGACACTTTTCCTTGTTTTATCGAACTTAATTTTTTTTTTAAGAACACCAATAAGTGAAAATAACAAATAATTACTTCTATATAAATCATATATAGTAGTCTCATATCTTCGTGTCTAACGCCCCTAAAATATAAGAAGGCTACATCTAACAGTTTGACACGAGTCCTATTGGTGGATTTTATTAAAAAAAGAACACGAGTCTGGTGGATCAAATTAGATTCCTGATATCTATTTATAAGTTTTAGTGGACCCATTATGTGGTTAATGTATTATATCCTTTTCACATTGTATAAAATTACAAGACTTTAAAATGCCATGCAACAATTATGTAATAAACATTTTTACCGTCCGCATATGTAACGTTCTTTTAAAATGACAAATTAAATCTATATAAAATTTGATAGGGGTACTGTAAAATTATAAAGAAATTTCACGTGCACGTGCAGATAATTTTCCGTCATTTGCTATCTGTTATTCTTTACTAGTTTAAATAGGATCATATTCATAATTACTCTTTAAAAAAAATGCTATGCCGTCTACCGTCTGTTCTTTTTATTCCCGTCTGCTGTAAAATCTTTATTTAATCAACAGGTATTAGTCAGGTGTTGAGGTTGAGAAGCCATGTGGCCAACGAAGAATTTTTACCTGTTGAATGATATTGGTAATATCTATTGTTACACTTCACTAGTCTGTAAATAAACTTCATAAAATCTCCCTCACTTCTTAAATTAATTCAGTGAACCCAGCAATAAAAAGCTATTCAGTTAAAAATTTGATAACATCGAAATTTTATTTATTTCTGCAGCATCATTTAAGGATAGAGCTTGTATTTTTATTCTTGCAATGGGAAAACGTATGATTCTTTATTAAAAAGAATTAAATTTATTTTCTTTGGAAAAAAACGGTAATGAAATTTAAAAAGAATCTAAGTTTTAGTATTCAGGTAAGTCACTATAATTGTATATATCTTTATAATGTATGTATTTATTTAAATCTACATTTTATTTACTATTAATACTGATACTAGTTCTTTCTATCTAGTTAAAAAAAGATCAATAGTCATTAAACATAAAATAAGTCATACCAAGATTGTAATTTTGTAATTCATGAATGTTGATACATCAAAGAAACTTAAGGCACAATTTGTATTGCTGTCAATATTACCTATAGCTAATACTGAACGGTTTTCTGAATTTCTGCAACATTTGCTTTTTCATATTGTATATATTTATAAAGAAAAACTATGATAACACCAGAAAATCAAACAAAAGTAGCTGGTGGTTGGTAAACACCAGACCAAAATGTCGTTAAAAATATTCCGAATTGATTTGTGTGAAAGTTAACGGGTATCGGTTTCACAAATGACGACGGATATTTTTCAGTTTCCGTAACCGTAATCCTGTCTTCTTTTGACATCATCGACTAAGTTTCATCACTGAGAATTAGCACTTACCTTAAGAACACGACGGATGCCACATGTGGAGCAGAATAAGTTTAAACGTCTGGAATAATTAAAATCCCCTTCGATTTTTGGTTTTAGTCGTCTCGCGCAGTCTTTAGTTGTCAATGTCTTGTCTTAGTTGTCAATGTCTTGTCTTGTAAACTGTTGTTTGTCTTTTATTCTGCTTTCGTTTTTTTGCCACGGCGTTGTAAGTTTGCTTGTGAGCTTGAATGTCCATTTGGTATATTCTGCCTCTGGTCTATTGAATTGAACTCATTGGTATTTACCTATGCCTTACACATTTATTTATTTATACATGAAGATGTAGAAACGCTCCTTGTTCCATCTTAGTTTCAATTCAAAGTCCTATCCTGCATTGAGTTGATAAACTCATCATAGATACCAAGATTAAATCTTTGTTCGCAAGACGCGCGTTTTTTGTTCATAAAATTCATCAGTGATAGTGGTAGAACTCGAACACAAATGTGTTGTATATAAAAAAAAAAATGAAGTAAGGCTAGTATGATTGCCAATGAGACAACTATGCACTAGTATAAATGAAGTAGATGCTAGCAATAAACTCATTATAGATACCAAGTTTGTAAATGTGTACGCCAGACGCGCTTTTTGTCTGTAAAAGACTCATCATTGCCGCTTTATTAAATAAAGTTAAAAAAAGCCCTAATAAAGTATGAATTTGAAAAGCACTGAGAATCCATCATTCCCCAAAGTTTTTCTAAATACAGCTATGAAAGTAATCTAAACTTGAGATAGAAAATCCTTTGGTGTGAAACTTCAAATTTTGTATACAGTCAGTTTATAATTATGATCATATCAGTTATAATGCTTGTTAACATACAGGCACTGACTACTGGGCTATTGATACCTTCGGGGAGAAAGGCTCTGCCAGCAGTGACATCGACCATACCAGGATTAAAATTCAGACGCTCATTATGTTATTTCCTGTAAGCTACATTCTCAATCTAAATTAGTGGTTAAAAACATAAACGTAGCAATTATGTCAAGATTGTGAAATTTAAAGTTATTTATAAAGCATGACATTTTATGTAAATACCTCATAAAAATTATTATAAAAAAGGTTATAATAAAAAAGAGACGAACAATACTTAAGAGTTATACACACTAAAGTCGAAAATAAACTTAAAACGCCATGGCAAAAATAATCCCTACAAAATACCGCAGGATTTCAGGTTCTCTTGGAGGGTTAGTAAATCCGTCCCCACGTATATGCATGTGTACAATTGGTAAAATATAGATTTCAGGGGCTTAAGATAATTAGGGTTTTAAATCATGATATTCACTTTAAAATTCCCAGCAATTTATACTAAATTATGTTAAATGATATAGACATAACATAAAGTAATGTCGAATATAACAGATTTATTCGTATTTATTACAAATCGGTAACTGTATGTGGTATGAAAAGGTAGACTTAATTTAACACAACAGTAGTTCACTTTGATTTTTTGATTGCATGGTTTAATTTTTTATTCGTTCATCACGTTTTGCAAGAATATGTTAGAAGTATATATAGATCCACTTTTCAAACTTGATCATTCAAATAACTATGAACTCGGTTTGTTCGACGTGCGTTTGAAGATTTACATTCACGAGGAACGATCAACACATAAAATGACCAATAACTGATTTAAAACTACTTAAGGGGGCTCGCGGGTCTAAATCATTTTTTAAAATTTAATATAAGATTTCGCTAATTTTTTCTATAAATGAACTTTATCTTATACCTAATAGAAAAATAAAATAAAAAAGAGGGGTCATCGATCATTTACGCTCACAATCTGCCTTCGATAGAAGCATACATTTTTGTAAAGGTACTTTTTTTCTGTTGAACTAATAGGAGAAAAAGAGTTAATATCGAAATAAAAAAAAAGAACTTCATTACATAAATCGCTTAAATTTTACAATTATTTAGTTAATGTATAGCTTATTTGAAAACAATAATAAAAAATATAGGTCACCGATGAGTAAAAAAAAATGAATGTAAAAAAAAAATAGCATTTTTGCACCAAAGGGAGATAATTTGGAGCTTTTTCAATGATATAAACATTTTAAAAGTCATCTGGGGCCAAACCGAATCGATTTTTTGGTTAATCTTTGTATCATATCATAAAGTAATAACTAATAGTGTAATAAATAAAATTAGTTACGAACAAACAAATGTTTAATTTTTTGCTTTTTTTTTTTACCCGCGAGCCTCCTTAAATACGGGATGATCTATATGACAGAATATCCAGTACTATCATTAGTTTGACCCTTCACGGAGGGACTTGGAACTGTAGAATGATTTCAGAAAACATGGTCAATATTTTCGTTTATAACGTAAAGAAATAAGAGGTTCCTTCAAACTGAAATAAGTACAAACTTAACAGGAATTTAAAAAAAGTTAAACCTTTAACCCAGTAATGATGGATAGATTCATTGATAAGTATCAAACAGCTTGAAATGCCAATATCACATGCATACCAGTTTGGAGACATGTTAATGCGATTTGAATAATCACAATGCTTTGTAGCAAATTGACATAATGAGACAGATATGCGCGTTCACATGAAGACGTGTCATTCTACCAGGACACATTTAATTCCGACTGCGAGCCGATTAGTTTTTACTTTTACCCATTAATGTAGCTTTTGTAGACGAGAGGCAGAAATAAATAAATTTTCAAGTCGATTTTGGTTTGAAGCAGCAGTCAATCAAATTCACGACCTCTCAAAATAGGTACAATCATGCTAATCTCATTTTACTAAGGCGGAGTTTGATTATTATGTGTTACAAGAGTAAGATAACGCAACCTCAATTGTATCCTATGCTGTTTCGAAAAAAAAAACCCTTAATAATTCGGAATAGAAATTTAGACAAACATAATGTACTGTTGAAGATCGAATGCTTGATTAGGTTGTATATGCCATAGTTGACTTTATAATATATATTTAGAGGATGCATTAACCACTATAAACATACGTTAAATATTTATAAAAGAATCAAATCGGATACGTACCTTACTAGTTTTTTATAAGTATAAAAAAGACGAATAAACAAAACGATTGGGGGTAAAAATAAAGTAGAAAGAGCTTAACCGTGTTCATTTTAAATTAACCAAGCAGAATTGTTTATCTTTTTCTGCTTGTCAAATTTAATCAGCTAAATGTATTGCAATAATGTCACGTTACTGATTGACATATACAATATGCAGATAAAAATGTATCTACATGAATAGTTGTTGGACATAGAATACTTATAAAAAAGATAATTTCCATTTTCATGTGCACTGTAATCGCATGTTACATGTCAACAGTTTCCTGTGAAAGAAATCATGTTGTTGACAAAAACTGCACTTCTATTTAAAGATTGAAATATTTAAATTTAATTTGCATTCATTATTCTGTATATCACTGAAAAGTTATTTAATTAAATTGCAAATTTGGTCTCACACATTCGTGTGAAGTTTCATGTCATGAATAAAGTGTTTTTATGAGATTTTTTCTCGACTGACTTTAGTGGCCGAGGCTAGATGCAAAAATACTTACTGCAATCAATAAATATAGGTGACCAACAGTAATGTGGACTGTAATAGATAGTTCATGTGTCGTGGGATAATGTATTATCTTTTTGCAAACCGTTCCCATGTAACCGTTCATTTAAAAACAAATGTAATCCATCCAGACGAACTGAATAATAATACATGATATATATTGTCGTTCTGTTCCAAGTCAGAAATAGTTGTCATCCATTCGTTTGATGTATTTGAGCTTTTGATTTTGCCATTTGTTTAGGAACTTTCCTTTTTGAATTTTTGAGTTCAGTATATTTGTTATTTTACATTTGACCATGTTATGTTTGAAAAAGAGGGACGAAAGATACCAGAAGGACAGTCAAACTCATATATCGTAAATAAACTGACAACGCCATGGCTAAAAATGAAAAAGACAAACAGACAATAATACTATAGAAGACACAACATAGAAAACTAAGGAATAAGCAACACGAACCCCACCAAAAACTAGGGGTGATCTCAGGTGCTCCGGAAGGGTAAGCAGATCCTGCTCCACATGTAGCAACCGTCGTGTTGCTCATGTTATAACAAATCCGGTAAATAGTCTAGTTCGTTAGGTAACATTCATGAAAGGGAAGAGGATTGTAGTTACGACGTAAGAAACATATCCGATATCATCTGTGAAAGCTGGGCGTCATCACTTTTATCAGTTTCGTTGTGATGCATACACTATTCCTAAATCGAAAGCAAAATTTAATTGAAATTAAGACATTGACATTAATTATAAATAATCTAAATAACCACTGTAATTTATTCATATTGATTAGCAGTAAGTAAGTGTAACCTTCAAACTTATGTTTTCAATTGAAATGAAAATGATTTTTATTTTTTTTATTTTTATTCAAATAGATATATATTTGTATATGTAAGTTTATTAATTTTGCAGACACGAGACGACTTGGAGCCGCTTTTTACCCTCGACAAAGAAAGTTTTCCAATGCATATCAAATATATAAGCATTCACGTGCCACAACACATTGTAATAGAAAGGAATAAACAAAGACGAAATGTGCTGTGTGTATGTGGTTTCATTGTGACTATGATTATCGCTATTTCGATAACTGTAAGCGTTGTTATTCAGAAAACGAACAATCATCATTCACAACTTCTGACCGATATTTCGTCAGAGGTATGTACATTTTACAATTTATATTTTAGCTCACTTGGTCCACAGGTCAATAGAGCTTTTCTCATCACTTGGTGTCCGTCGTCTGTCGTCGTCTTTAAGTTTTACAAAAATCATCTTCTTTGAAACAACTGGGCCAAACGCCAAACTTGGACACTATCAATTTTCGCTATTTCAATAAATGTCAGCGTTGTTATTAATAAAAAAACCAACAATTGTCTTCACAACTTCGAGAAATGTAGTGTAATACATGTGTGCAATGATCGCCAGACTGCATGATCTCTTGATCAGAATAATGTGTTCAGTTGGATGACATATCTCCATTTGGACTTTATTCTAGTGAACTAGCATATTTAGCAATCGTATTCAGCGCGTCGGTCTTGTTCAAAATAGTTTTTTCTTAATAGCATTGAAAATTCGGAATATTTATAAAAAGATGTGTTTTGATTACCAATGAGACAACTCTCCACAAGATTACAAAATGACACAGAAATGTGTATACACTGTGTTGCTGAAAGTAAAATGCCAACCAATAAACCAATCATTAATTCTGTTAATCGTATTTTTAGTATTTGAATTAAATGAAATTGTGATACATTTGTATTTCATTCTGACTAATCCGTCTGCTATTAAGGAACCTATTGAGCTATACTTGATTAATGAGCTTCTCTTGATGTGTCATTTTGTGATGAACATACATTTGCACGTCTTGTGACGAATACTCTTAAGCATGCGGAATCAGATAAAATAAAAACTTCATCAAAGATACGAGCTAGGCTTCATATATTGGTACACTGAATGCATGTTTCGGTTACAAAAGATGCATCAATGTCGAATAATGTACACTCGATTAAAAAGAGCATTGAAATAAGTAACTTTTTTTCACAGCACTTCATAAATGAGTATAATATTTTATACTATTTTCAGAGAAACAATAATACAGGTGAGATTTCAAACATTACAAGCAACAGAAGAAGATATATTTCAAAAGGTATATTGATGTTTTGATCAAGTAAGCAATGGTCTATGAAACGGCTTGAATGTTCCAAGTACTATCATTTAAAGCTTGTTTAGCAATTGTAATAAAAAAGCCAACTGATTTCAGACCTTACTTAATTGCAGACATTTTTATTCATTTTAGAAGTCACTCTTACAAACGCATTTTTTGAAGGAACAAACTCATCATATGGGGGGGGGGGGGGGGAGACAAAAGACTACCAACTGAAACGTCTTACTTTGTGTCTAATTGAATGCACTTTCTTCTTTTTTTTTAGTATTAGAAAAAAAAGGATTTAGGAAATCGTAATCATTATCCTATTGTATTTCTACATTATACATCAGTATTTTCATATGACAAATGAAAGCTCATCATTATTGGCATTATAATGTTCATAAATAATAATACAACTCGACTTCACGAACTGGTTCTTTTTTGTTTGGTAACAAAGTTTTTCAAATGTTTCGATTCTTATACAACATTGGCTTTCAAATATTCGACTGTGAGTTTCCCTAATGAAGGTTAATACAGAAGAGCGCGTTGGACCCATGCAATTTATAATGTGTTGCTTTAATTTTTTGACTGTAATAGAATATCTGTTTCACAGATGACGACGGATATATTTCAATTGTGGTAACCCAAATCAAATCCTCCGTTCCTCAAATATGTCACCACCGATGAAACGTATCACCAAATTTAAATTTAAACTTACATGAGTAAGACAACGGGTGTAAAATGTAAAACAAAATCTGCGTACTAAACAGAGTTGCTGACGCTCATTTAAGTAGTGGTTGATATTAATGCTCTGATCTCTATAATATGAAAAACGTGAACATAGAAATTTTTAAAGCAGTATCATTCTATGCTTCAATCCAATGGCAACGTGTATCGGTTTAGGGTATTTTTGTCATGATATAAGACCAGGTTTGCCAAAGGTTTGACGTCACAAAGACGCTTTATACATTTATGGTGCCATAACAAGCTTGAAAGAGTATCACGCATGCAAAAGTCATACGACTGTGAATTTGTAAGCGATTTTAAACTGTTTAGAAAATGCTAACAAAAGATGGAGGTTACACTTTCGGAACTCCACTAATTTGACGATTTTCTTTTGATAAAGTCTATTTGTCATTCCCACCTTTTCAATATTATAAAAAAATAATATTATAAGCATGTATTCAAACAATACTATCATATTTTTTGCAGGGGCTGTCAATACCTTTCAATCGTTAAAAGAATTTATCCCATGCCAAACCACGTGTAGGATATATTCGGCATTTCGATTCGAATCCACATGTGAAAAAGGAAGATGTAGATGTAAAAATCAGTTTTACGACACCAATACATGTTTACGTGAGTAATAACACAATATCAGCAAATAACTTTAAGGACATAGCTTTCCCGCGCAGCTTCGTTCTACCACATACAAAAAAGTAAAACAGCAGCAATATCGAACTCAATGAAAAATTTAAAACGTAAAGTCCTTTATCAAATAGCAAAAACAAAAACTCGCACAAAGCTAACGGATTGAAAATAAACGTCATATTCCGGACTTGCTACATGTATTTCCTTGTATATAAAATGTTAGATTAAATCCGGTGTTATAGCTAGCTATACCTCTCACTTGTATGAAAGTCTGCAACTTCGGATGATTCAAGTAAAAAACTTTTGTATATCTAGCATCTGATTTTATTCATAATTGATTGAATTGTATTCTGGCGGGAAAATGAAGGCGATGTGTATACATGTATATTGTTATAAAGAACAAATATCAATTTTATTGTCGAAGATTGATAAATTAAACAGGTACAGTAATGAAATCCCTGTTAGAATAAGTACATTGGTTTTGTTATGGTTTTTTTTCTGCTTTTGACAAAAGGTACTGAAAAGTTTTTATCAAATTACAAAAAAATATTAATTGCGTTTTAAAGATTACATAATTCTAATTTTAATAAAACGCACAATCTAATATGACCTTGTATGCAAAACTGTTGGAATCAATATCAGTGAAAATTCATCGTTTGTACCTTTTATTGTGCTATGAACGCAAAACAGCAGGTACAAAAAGAATTATTATGACAAAAAGCATGCGATGTTTTGATAGCCTTGTATATCTTTGAAATTTAAAATGTAAAATATAAATAAATGTTTAAATTTGATTTCTTTAATTCATATATAAATGAAAATTTAATGTTTTTCTTTTTTAAATTAATAGTTTCTTGAATTACATTTATTTGTTGAATATCTATTTTTACAGAATTATAATTTCAATTATTAATTACTCCACTAAAATGTTTTTAAAATCATGTTTTTGATGTGATGTATCACCTGTGAATTTATTTCGTAATGTTGGTCTTATTGCATATTTCGTTTTTGATCTGTCATTCATTTAAACGATTTAATTTAAATAATAAGTTGCAAAAGAAAATTCATTTAGTTTTAGATTTATAGAGAGTTGTTCAAATTTCACATAAAAGTTGGATATATGCAACAGTTTAATATTGAGTTAATATATATGTTCCGGACCATATGAGTATTTGGACCATACGCGTATGGTCATGACCATAATTCACTAGCAAGCCTATTTGCCACACAAACTTATACATGGCCTTTTAAACTGAATAGCATTTACTTAATTTCATACACTAATATAACTTCTATAACACAGTGTATATAAAGTGCAAATCCAGCTAGTTCATTTTCACTGTCATATGCGGGCATGTCTATTGTAGAATAAAGGATCATGGGAAAACTGTATTTGTTTACGTTTTGAAAATACCAAATTAATTGATTTGAAGGAAAGTTTTTACATATTTTCATTGTGATATGTCTTTATTATGTACAAACATAGCATTAAAGTTCAAATAAGTGTTATAAAAGCAACATAATATAGCATATCGATTTTTGAAAGCGATCCATTTTAACTATAGATGCGATGAATTATCACTGTTAGTGCAGTCATTTCTGATGTGGAATTTTCGAAGATGCGAAGAATTTTTATTGTAGAATTATGTGATAAATGCACTTGAAACAAATGAAAAAACTTAGTTGATGACTGTAGAATTTATGATAAATGTATTTTCAAATTGAAATACAAACTACTCATTCATTCTTTTTCAAATATATAGCTTTTCAAACTTGTAACAAAAACGCTTCTCAAAATGTCATATTGTATTCTTCAAATTACGTGTAAATTACGTTTTTCCTTGATTTAAAAAAAAATTAAAAGATATTTCTGTATTTTTTCGAAGTCAAAGATTGATATTGCGGAGTTTAAGTGCAGTCTGTGTAAAATAGAGACGAGTACATTTGAGGACGTGTCACGCTTACAAAAAAATCGGCAATTCCGCGTCACGCTTATACCCCAACGCAACCCACACAATATATTAAAAAAGTGTGTTTTTTATCCCTTTTTATCCCGTCTCGTTTCGGGTTGAGCCACAGATAGATAAGATGTCATATGTGACAATGAGACAACTCTCAAAACGAGTCACAATTTATAAAAGTATACCTTTATACATCAAAATACGGTCTTCAACATGGAGTCTTGGCTCACACCGAACAGCAAGTTATAAAGGGCCCCAGTGTAAAACCTTTTAAACGGGAAAACCAACGATTCAATCTTTATCAAGATGTACGTAATTAGTGGTGAAGTGTCATGGAAATGAATAAAAAAAAAACCAAGGATATGGAAATGGATAAAAAAAAACAAGGATAAAGATCCCTATACGATTCATAAGAAATTTTAAAAATGGAATACATTTGAAATAATTGTTATTTCTATTGAATTTATTTAGAGTGTTTTAAAACCAAACTTTCCTCCGTAACTTAAATTAAAGCAAAACTTTGGTTGACTTGATTGCTTAGTTTGTATAATTGTTTATACAAACTTTGTAAATAAGATTGACATCTTTAAACAATATGAATCGGCATAGTTTAACCTGTATTTATATAATTATTATATTTGAATTAAATTGGGTGTTATCATAATGATTGTAACAAAACAAAAAAAAAGCATGCACGCTAACTTAAGTCTTGCTTTCCATGCTTAAAAAAAATACGCTGTAATAGATAAAAGAAATAATATATCATACAGTGAAAATGCGCCGCATATACAATACTAATGAATCGCTCTACAGTGAAAATGAAAGAATAGTATCATTATTCGACAGTAAACATGACTCGCATAAAGAAAGCATCATAGTGGAATTCAGTTCAATATGAAAAAACTGAATGACAAAACCTATCCTACGTTATACAACTTTAACAATTGTGTTGAAATGAATATTTTTTCTGCAACAACATCTTACCTGTTAGTAATAAAACACCTGCACGATCTGTTCGTGAAATGTCCTAAATATTCACCTATTTTGGTATATATTTCACAGCTATTTGGATTTAGGCGCGAAAAAACCCGTTCGCATCTCTTACTTTGTTTTATTAGTATTATGTGTTTCTTAACATATACTTTTTAACTAATTTTCTTCATTTTCTTCAAAAATTAAAAAAAAGTCGTCTGTTTATTTATCATTCTACATAAAAAATTTCTGGCATATACAGTCAAAATGATATTTTAGGATCCGCACTTTACATACACTGTAACAGAAATAGTATAATATTGAGTACTTAATGCCAAGTTGAATAATGAATATTGATTGGTTGAAACGTTCTCACGAGACGTCGAACAAAACTTCATATTCACCTCTTGGTATTATATTCCCTTCTGACATGTCGGGACTAAAAGACGTTACGCGCGGTTTGTGTACATACCGTCTTAAACTTTTTATTTTCTAAATAGCTTTAGTAAATATCATTATCGTGTTCAAATTCATTTCGATGTTAAAACAAAAAGGCTTAATAAATAATCAATGTTTATCCGTAATGTTTATCAATATGTATGTCGTGTTTAGTAATAAAAACAAGCGGATAAGTCATAAAAATGCCGGTATGCAAACTTATATTTGAAGTTCAGATAGTATACACAGCTTAGGCAATGGAATAAAACATTAATTTCCCTTGGTCTCGGGAGATATGTAGATTTGTTCACACTCGAAAAATCGTATTTCCCTCGGGCAGAGTCTTCGTGAATTATGAATATTCTTGGGTGAACAAATCTTAATATCTCCCTCAGACACGGGAAATAAATGTATAATATTCAATTAAACATGGGCGAAACTATTATTGGCATTTAGAATAGGTATAAATTAAGATTTGGGTGTCAACAGTTACTAAAATCGCAAAGAAAAAAATGTTGGCAATCATATTATTACATATCAATTTATAACTCGATTTTATTTTTTTTGTTTTACAGCTGTGGTTAACGGGTGTGCTATTCACAGAACAAAGAGACTAACAAAGCATATATCAAACGAAAAAAGATCTACTTTTAGTTGTTACAAAGACACAGACATTGACAATAAGGACTCTGAAATACACGTCGTAAGCATGTATGGTCAGACTGGACAAGAAAAATCTTTTCTTAAATTGAATCTGGCAAATAAATCAAGAAGAAAAGATGTAATACTAGTTCTAGCTAATTTTCTGAAAACGGAATGGATTTTACATGCTTCAGATTTAGTGAAGACGAAAAAAATTTATATAGTAAGTTTTGTTGTTGTACAATAAATGCTTGTATTTTTTAATATATATTGTTGCCAGCATTAGAATGTTAAAAACAATTACCAAAATACCTTAATCTCAAGCTTCTATATCAAGTCTTGTCAAAAAGGAAGTCTGTTTGTTTACATTTTTGATGATATTCACTCGAAAAAAAGTAGTCACACTCGAAAAAACACATCAAATAACTCGAAAAACCACGATCCTAGTCGGACACTATACATACCTATATACATACATGTTAATATGACACCAGCTACTTAAATTGCTAACGTTACATTTCTCAATTTTTAATTTACTAGTTAAGTTCCTTTTGTCATAAAAAATGTAAAGGCAAATAAAATTCAGAATAATATTATTTTTCTTTTTTTCTTTTAGATATCAAATAAGTTTTTAGAGGAATCAAACATCAGTATGAAACAACTCAACAGCAGTATCAATGTGACTAAACTTTACTCGCGAGTAGGGTATGGTGATGACCGATATAGTGGTTATACTGTGGATTTACTGCAGACTATTAACTCAAATATTGGACAAATAACTTCCTTTCAGGGTGCAAAGTATTTACCAAAATGGAAAATAAATTTATGACTTTATATGAATTTTTAGGTTCTTATTTGTTTAAATACCTTATGATATTAAAATAAGAAAATATAGTATAATTTCTAATGAGACAACTCTCCGCAAGAGACCAATATGACACAGACATTAACAACTATACGTCGTCCTACGGCCTTATACAAAAGGCAAGGCCCAAACCTCATAATCAGCTATAAAAGGCCCAAAAATTACAACTGTAAAACAATTCAAACCAGAAAACTAACGGCCTAATTAGTCATATATTTTTAAAATACCGTATGAGTATTATGCATTTGATCATAACTGTAACTGATATAGTCTCCTGTAGTTGTATTTGAAATATTAGAAATGTACTTGTATTATACAGTACAGAGATGATTTTGTCATCGTGCTAATTATGTGATGAAATGAAATAAAGACTGAAAAATAATTAATTCAGCACCTGGTACAGCTTGAAAGGTTAAAAGGTGACACATAATTGAAATATGATTTAAAATTAACGTATTGGTCACTGAACTGGTTTAATCAACCACAAGCACTTCTCTTTGATTGCGTCTGTTCTAGCACATGACTGCCTTATCAAATGTTAAGGTTATTTTCGTTTGTAAAACTAATTTTATAAATTCCATTTCTTATAAAGAAGATTTGTTGTTTGCTAGTAAAGAATTAAGAGTATTTTACCGAAGCCGGATTAAGTATTCTGTTGAATTATTTGTAAGAGACGGATTTTTTGCTCTGAGAACCTAGTTGCATTCTGCTAAAACATTTGTTTTTTCTGTGACTCTTTGGATAAAAAGTAAAATTACAAAAATACCGAACGTTTAGGAAAATTCAAAACGGAAAGTCCCTAATCAAATGGCAAAATCAAAAGCTCAAAGGATAACAATTGACATATTTTTGACTTGGTACAGGCATTGTCTTATGTAGAAATGATGGATAAAACCTGGCTTTGTAGTTAGCTATTTGTATAATAATAAGTGTATAGATTGACATATAATACGCATTTCAGCATTAAAAACACTTAAAAAACAACCATTATGCTGTAAGTTGTTGCATGAGTGACTATACTGGAAGCCAATTTATTTGTATTTTGCATTCTTTATTATGCAACATATTCTAGCATTTACATACCATCTGACATATCTAAATTCGTAGCAACACAAAAGTAAAATCACAACTGAAACACAGATAAACAAGAATGTTCATAGTACACGGATGCTTCACTCACACTACCATTTTTTATGTTGAGTGGACCGTAAATTTAGAAAGATCGTTTCATAAGGAACATATGTACTAAGTTTCAAGTTGATTGGACTCCAACTTCATCAAAAACTTACTTGACCAAAAACTCAAACCTGTAGCGGGACAGACAGAAGAACGAAAGAACGGAAGAGCGACCAAACAGACGAACGAACGAATGGAAGCACAGACCAAAAAACATGCCTCTAAGTTGGGCATAAAAAGAACTTTGTTATTGTCAAAATTTTTAGATAATTCTAGATCAAAACTACTGTGTCAGCTCAACCGATAATGTTACAGTCCTTGATTGAAAGTCACGTCGACGCTTCTATTTTGCTCCTATTTGAAATCCTCATTTTGCTCTCTCGATTGGTTTGAATGGTCAAAATGGATTCAAAAATTATATATCGGTAATCTGCTGTTGCCGTTTATATTCACATTAGTGTTAAACATAGCGTCAACTACTGGTTAGCAAAGGGTAGCTGTCTTAGTTGAGCCATATTATAATATACAATCAGCATATAATGAGTTGAATTATCAACACAACGGATTTTCCATCTCTTCTTAGCGTCCATTATAGACTTTCTAAACTTTTATTTGACTAAATTTACCATGAAATAGATATAAGAAGATGTGGTATGGGAGCCAATTGAGACAACTCTCTATCCAAGTCACAATTTATAAAAGCTAACCACAATAGGTCAAGGTACGGTCTTCAAAACGGGACCTAGGCTCACACCGATCAGCAAGCTACAAAGGGCCCCAACAATTACTAGTGTTAAACCATTCAAACATTCTTACCAATATAATAAACGAGAAACGAGAAACACTTATGAATAGAACCACATAAACAGAAGACAACCACTGAACTGTTTGATTCCATCTCCCATTTTTTAACAAGTATTTTAAGTTGAAAAAGAGAGGCAAAAGATACTAAAGGACATTCAAATTCATAAGTCGAAAATAGACTGACAATGCCATATCTAAAAATGACAAACAGACAAACAATATTACACAAAACAAAACAAAGAAAAGCACAGACTAAACAGCACAAGCCCTACTAAAAACTAAAGGGGAAACATTCTGAGGGTCCATTTCGTAAACTTGTGCAAATCTTAAAATAAAATCAGTCCATTTATAAAAAGAATGAAAAGTCAAATGAAACAGACAATCCTAACAAAACAGACAACAGAAGAATTTAAATTGAGAAACACTACTCCCCTATAAGAATGAATAGAAAACGAGGATTAAGTCAGGTGCATGCCCCGTGAAAATTTGAAATGAAAAACAAGGTTTTCCGGGATGAAATCTGATAGGTAAAGACGAGACCTCTCCATGTATAGACGGCATAAACATTGAAAAACAAGACAGCACAGAATAGAAAATCAAAACAAAAACAATCCGAAACCCACTTATACAAAACTATGGGGAGTACTCTTATTTCAAAAAGTAGGTTCTGCAAATAAAAATGTGATACTTTGAAATAATCTATACTATTAAACGAGAAGACCTCATTTTGTTTGTCGCTTCTCTTCCTTCCACAATAATTAATTACCATGCTTCTGTGTACTATAGGTGTCATGCATAGTCGCATGTGTCATCCATTCTTATGATTATTCAGTTTTGGTTTATTTTGGGAGATAAACAAAAAGAAAAGCGTCCGGATATTGCTTCCGTCGTCGACTGACTTTTAAGTCATAGACATGACTTCTTGTTTTTAACTTACACTTAATTTTCAGAAGTACTCGGGGACAGGACAATTATTTTTGCGTTTATTTGCATGTATACTATGATTATACTACTATAATATATAGAGACTCTCTACATAATATAGCAGTGATCGCCGTGGAATAGAAACATGGAATTGATAGTTAATAGAAAATACACTTTATTTATCAAAATCAAATCAAATCATAATTTTATTTGTGTAAATTCCTACCCTGGAATGATACAAGCTGACATTTACAAAATAAAATACAACAAGAATGTGTCCATAGTACACGGATGCCCCACTCCCACTATCATTTTCTATGACATTTACAAAATAAAATACAAAAATAGACAAAAATAAACAAAAACAAATATACAGAGAAATATTTTCTCAATGAAAAGAGACACACATTTAATATCTAAATTGCGTGGAGGTGTTAATCATACTATATTATGTATAGTATACGTATGTTCATAGTATACACAAACGCGAAAATAATGGAATTTAACAAAAAAATAACGGACTTTGGAAAAAAAGGAGAGGGTTTAGAAAAATCTCCACGAATTTTGATACCTTTTATGAAATTCTCCATACATAAAATCTGTTACAAAAATTCAGCTTACAACAGTTAACTTATATAAGTGACTTTTATACTTTAAACTAAGTTCTCAATGCACCCGATTTCGCAAGTGTGTTCTAGTATAAATTAATTTTAGAAGATATGGATATATGTCTACGAGACAGTAATATTTTCCTTAGATAAGTTGTTTTCGAACATTCCTCTTGTATATATACATATCAGAAGATGTTGAGTGATTGCTAAAGACACAACTCTTCACAAGAGAAAATTGGCCCATAAATTAGCAACTATGTGAATTTTTACAGCGTTTTCTGTATCAATCAAAGCGGGTTAATTTCGAATTATAAGCCTGGTACTTTTGATAACTATTTACACCACTGGTTCGAATCCAGGGCTGGTGTACGTTCCGTTCCCGAGGGTATCTCCAGCTCAGTAGTCAGCACTTCGGTGTTGACATGAATATCGACTTTATGGTCATTTTTATAAATTTACTGTTGACAAAATTATGAATTATTCGAAATTCCGGTACTAAGGATTTTCTTATCCCAGACGTAGATTGACTAAGCCGTATTTGGCACAACCTTTTGGAATTTGGGGTCCCCAATGTTCTTTCACTTTATACTTGTTTGGCTTTCTAACTATTTTGATTTAAGCGTAACTAATGAGTCTCTAGTAGACGAAACACGTGTCTAGGTATCAAATAATAATCCTGGTTGGTATCTTTGGTAATTATTAAGTAACTTAAATGCACAAAAATGTGATCGACTGAGGTGAAAAGGCATACGTTTTCTATATATAATTCATGAGTGAGAATGAACGATTTAATCATATTTCGAAGTTCAACAACCGTTGTTACCAGTCTATTAACCCTATGCGATCTTTTTTAACCAACAGGTTAATTCTTATTTGAACAGGTCTTTAAAGACTGTATACTAAAATTTAAAATAATGTTCAGTCTTTCAATCAATTACAAGACTTATCTTCTGCGGTAAGTTCATTGCTGTTCCGGTAATACGCTTGCAGTTAATTCAGATCTGTTAAGACTATGTGTAGACTGTTCAGTATTTGTTATTTACCTGCACAGAACAAACACATACTGACTATACTTTAATCTACTTACCATAACTAACTGATCTGAATTTACTGAATTTACGAGAAGATATCTGAAAAATATCTTAAATTCTTGAAAGACTCATCATTTTAAGTTCAGACTTTTTCGACCAAGATGACTGATTAAGACTAAAATTGATATACGACTGTTCATTTTTTTCAAACTCCGTACAGGGATCGTTTCCGTTTTGGAACTAGTATGCAGATCAAGGCTGGAACTGCCGGGAAGTTTAGAGTTAAAAAGATTGACTATGTTGCAATGTTTTAGCAGGTAGGGTGAAAGATAGATGTTTCGGTTGACTATTTTCTAACTGATTTTCTTTGTGAAACAAGCATATGTTAAGAGGGTAGACCTCGGTTCCGGGAGATAACTCTTTAAATCAGTTATGTGTTTGTAAAAGCCAAGTTTTGTCAATAAATTTTAAGCATTTACATGAAACAGATTAGAAATAATCTATGTATTCTAGAAACTTAGAACATATTTATGAAAATGGCTGACACAAACGTACTGAGGATTTTAAGAGATATTTCCCTTAACCTAGGTCTACCTCCTTAACTCACTCCAGTTTTCTATTTACTTAGTATCATTTCATATACTGAATATATTGTACATATTCAAACAATTTTGTAAACATATGAAAACACTATTATTCTGTTTGATAAATTGATGAAATTTAACCTTTTACCTTGAAAATCATTTTTACTTCATCTCATGATCAAGTTTCATGTTTCCATACAAAATTATTCTAGATAATAATCTGCTAAAATAAACTACCGAAATGTTTCAACAACGAGATGTCCTTGAAGGGAACGAAATTGCAATCTTTCATAAGAGCTGCGTAGAAATAGAAAACCACCTTATGCAAGTGCACTTTTAAATGTACATATATCAGTATTTGATTGATTTTGGAACATTCAAATAAGTAATTAAAAATGATTGTAAATGTAGGTCTATTATGTAGGGTTGTTATATCAACTTAATTTTCAAACAGTTAGGGAGCTACCATTTGATTTTTAGGGGGGGGGCTAGGATGAAAAATGTTGTCCTGCATTTATTTTTAGTTGTAATCTCTGTCCTGCATTTTTATTTTTCACTCTATTCGGTCCTGCCTTTTTTTTTATTAGTTTATCCTGACTTTTTTTACCTAAATTGTCATCCTGCCTTTTTTTTTTGCAAAGTGTCTCATCCTGCCTTTTTTTTTAACTCAAAACTCCTGTCCTGCCTATTTTTTTCAAATTTCATCCTAGCCCCCCCCCCCCCCCCTCCATAAAAATCAAATGGTAGCTCCCTTACAGATTTTGTATAGGGATGATTTTCAGTTCGAAATAGGTTACACCCAATTTACAATAACCTTGACAAATCTCGCTACTAACCTTGTTGATAGACTGCTCGACTATCTCCTATACTACTTGATTGTCTATTATTGTCATTTGTGTCCCAATGAATTCTTTAGAAAACTATTTAGTAACGCTTCGAATACCAGATAATTAGTTGGCTTGGTGTTTAAAGTTTTCAAATTACTTGATTACTCTTTGTTGCCTAATCTAGTTTCCTAATGGATAACATGTAACTCAAGGCATGTATGTTTGTTTCGCGTTGATTTTTTCGTTTGAACTGTTTCGCATTTGTCATGTCGGAGCATTTTATAGCTGACTAGTCTACACGGTATCGGGATAACTTGTTAAGTTGAAGGTCGTACGATTATCTTTAGTTGCAGTAATAAACTTTATTTTGAATCGGTTTGTCTGGGGACGACCACTTTATATTCAGGTGTTGAGAGAGGGGGGGGGTCTATATATTTAAGGTATTGTTTACATATAGCTCTTCAACGGTTTCGGTACTTATACATTTTGGGATTTCAAATGTTTGGTTTTGAGCGTTCCTGATGGAGGTAAATCCAGAAAAGCGCTTCGAATTCGGACGCAAGAAATTAAACGTGTTTTTAATTTTTCGTCTCCTTAGATTTCTCATTGGCAATAATACCATTTCTCCTTCTTTTAATATACGACTACGAAGAATCAATGCAACAAATTGAAATACATAATAGTTTATATATATAACGATCTTGGCATACAGATATTAGTATACAATAGGCAAATGTATTCTTTTTGCCAATATCGAGTTTTCATATGATCAGCTGGTAGGCAAAGTAACACATTAACAAAATGCAACATGTGAATATTACAATATTGACAGGAACGTTTATAATAATCACATTCTTTTATCTTAAAATGTCATAGTCCAACGGGTGACCATATCTTCGTTGGCTTAGACTTGTCCTCTTGGTCTTCATCTATACTACTGTGGTAATTATCATCTGCAGGTGTGGAGTAAGAGAAGTAAGGAGACTGTGGTGGTATGACTTGGAGAGGCATTTGGTTGAAACTGAAAGAAGAATTACGCGACATTGAAGCATTTGGATATATAGGGTTATAAGAAGGCTGCATAGAATACTGGTCGAATATGTGTTGTTGTTGATGTTGTTGTGGCACGTTAGTATAATTAAATGTATGGTATTGCGGAATCATATTGTATGGAGCTGGATGGTGTTGTTGAAATTGTTGATGATTCTGGTATGGCACACAGTGACTGCTATACGTCTGCGAGATATTTTGGTTTGAATAAACAGAGGAACGTGCCTTTTTAAAAGAGGGAACAAAGCTTTCATTTTCAGAATCGGAATTCAATTCACGTTTCTTCTCGTATGCCTTCTCGACCATTTTGGGCAGCTCTATTCTGTCATTTTGTGTCACAGGTGGGATTTTTCCATTATACGTCGACTTAAGACACATAAGATGTCGCATCAGTATATTTAGTTTGGAACATTTTACAGGATCTGTTTTCCTTAATCGGTCTTTCATGACTGTCATGAATAAGGCATCATTTCTTTGTTTGTACTCACAGAACTGGTTTTGTTCTGTTGTGAGGGACTCTACTTCTATGCGTATATTTCGTATTTGTTTCTGCAAAGATTTTCTCTCCTCGCGAAACTCTTTGTGTTTGTCTTTCTGGCCGCAAATCAGAAATGTAGAACAGCGGTCATTCTTGCAAACATTATTCCCCTTGTTGTTGTCAGCCTTATGGCCTCTAATGTGACAGTTTGTGCATCTAAAAATAAGAATAAATCTTTAAGCATGTGACAAATAAAAGTGGTGACTTTTTTGTACTTACATGAAATTTTAAATTGAAAGAGCATGCGTTAATCAACAGAATAAATTAGAATAGTTATAGGTTACGAGATATTTGATTTAAATTTCTTGTGGTGGTTTGTATATATCATATATCAACATACGTCAAGGGGAAAAATGTTTTAGAATTATTTTATGAAGATTTATAGAAGTCAAACTTTATAATCAATGATGTTTATACTTTAAACAGTCGATGCATGTCGTACAAACTTATTAATAATAAGATAGCAGTATAGAAAAAAATATTATAACAAAGTTAAAATTTTAGCTATCACAACAACAAAAAATCACAGAAAATAATAGTTTGAGGCGCAAGAAAAAAGTATATATAATAACATTTACCTATAATTCAAATTTCCTTGGGGTGGTGGTTCTTCTACAGGCATTTCCAGTTGTCTAAGTTGGTGCTCTTTATCTGCCAGTTCTATCTTTTTCTGCTATAGTTTGTCTTCAAGCCTTCCTGAAATTTTGTGAAGTGCTGAAGATTCAGGTTCAAAAGTTTCTTTTTCGTTTACGGCGACATTTTTTCAATTCCATGAGCGCATTTTCGATTTGCCTCTTTTCTCCTTATGTCAATACAGTTCCAAAAATGTAATTAATGTCATCCGGAATATGAATACAGCGTAACAAAGAGACATTCAGAAATTTATGTTGAACGAAATAATCCGAAAATTGTACAAATTCCTTTCCAATTTGAGAAAGAAATTCAGTCACTGTCATATCATCCATTTTGGTAGTATATAAATGAATAAGATTGAATTATAGTTCATTTATAGTAGAAAGGATGGCATGTGAGTACTTTTTAAAGTATAAATCGATGAATATACATGTACATGTAATGATGAATATGCATGTACTTGTAAGTTGAAAAAAACCTGTTTTCAAATATAACGGTTCTCAAAGTAAAAAGCTGAACAGTTGTATATATTCCATCACAGTACATGTAATATGATCAAGCAAAATTCATTTGGAAGATACTATGAAGTTGGAAAGGATACTAATGTTGTAACAAGAAAGACTATTCTAGACATGTATTTATCAGGAAACCATACTTGTGCATTTATTTCAAAACACTGTGCCGTTTCGCACAATACGGTTCGCAATGTCATTGATAAATATCAATTAGATGGTTCTGTATCTCCGGTAAAATATCAACATGGTGCAACAAGGCTTAACAGTTCCGAAGACATTGTTCAGGCTATAAGATACTATAAATTTCGCAAGCCGTCAATCTATGGGAAAGAAATTCAAAGTACGTTATTGTCTGATGGAGTAACGACAAATGATCGGTTGCCAAGTCTGTCTACAATTTCAAAAATTTTGAAAAATGACTGCCAAATGTCACACAAAAAGTTAAAAGTATGTGCTAAAGAAGCTTTAAGTGCTGAGAACCAACGACGATTTGACGAATATGTAAATACTATCTCTTCAATTAATCCTTATTCTTTACATTTCTTTGACGAATCATCTGTCATAAAAACAACTGGAAATAGACTTTATGGACATGCAACAGTAGGGGAAAAGGTTATAGAGGTACAAAAATATGCTTCCAATGCTACCCACACGGTAAACCTCCTTCATGGGCCATTTGGAATTGATTATTTTAATGTTTTAGATGGACCTTCAAATGGATTTCATCTCGTTGACTTTTTTTCTGATGCTTTACAGGAATTAGATCGATTTGGAAATTATTGCTTACGTCCCGGGGACACTGTTGTTATGGACAATTGTGGCTTCCACCACGGTAGATTCGCCGAAAATACACTTAGATTTATTTTGGGACACCGTCACATAGACTTATTATATCAACCTCCATATCACCCAGACTTGAATACGTGTGAAGTATGCTTTGAAGTAATGAAAGACTATTTGCGTAAACATACGACCTACGCACGTGAATTGACTGAGATGGCTATATGTGACGGTCTAGGACAAGTATCCGCTTCAAAGTCTTCTTCTATATTTCGTGGATGTGGTTATTTGTAAAAACGCTTATTTAGTGTATTATATACATATCTTTATAATAATTCAATAAAATTCGTTCATGTAATTATTGTGTGTTGTGTAAACTTTGAGGGGGATTTAAACAGATATATTGAAAGTAAAATACTGAAAAAGAACCTTTTTCTATTGGTTATAGATGACTATGCGGTATAGAATTTGCTCATTGTTGAGGGCCGTATAGTGATCTATGGTTGTTAATTTCTGTGTCATTTTGTCTCTTGTGAAGAGTTATCTTGTTAGCAATAATACCACATCTCATTTATTCAAATGATTGTTTATTTATAATTCGGACATACGATTGATACCAATATCATGCCCTGTCCAGTTAGACAAATGAAATTTAGCTGTAGGCTTTTCGTGATATATACACATGGAAAAAAGTATTGCAACACCTTGATTTTTTAAAACTTGAAAAATCAGCCTCATTTTTTGGATGAAATATAATAAAATATGTGTATATTATTATTGAAACATAGTTTATGATAACATTGGCATTGACACAACCAAAAAATGTTTGAAAAAAAAAATGATTTATAAAACCACAATTTTAATAACAAAATGAAGTGTTTTTTGTACAAAAAATGCATTTTACAACTTTTACTGTAGTCGAACTTAACAATGTCAGACATTTCAAAATTAATCTTCAGCTGACTGTTCACATCATGGTTGATCGTTATACGCCAAAGCATTAGTACTTTGTGCACAGCCTCCATTCAAACGGATAACCGCATCTAAACGTCTTCTGATTCCTGCCATCAATCGACTTATTTGTTGCTAAGGTAGCAGCAACCATTTCTGATGAAGAGCATTGTTTATTTCATGATGTGTTTAAACTGGGGTGTCCTTTCGTGCACTTTCCGCCAAATAGTGTCCCAAATATGCTCGATATGGTTCAAATCCGGGCTACGATCGGGCCAATGAAGATGAACCGAATTCCATTTGAACATTGGATCTTCCTCCACGATGCTTATTTCCAACTTTGGCGAGCTCTGCACTACATTGGATACGGAAAACTGTGTGTCTCTTCGATAGCAAAGGTCTCCGAAATGGTCTTATCGCACGATAACCAGTAGCGATGAGTCGATCTCGAACAGTTCTTGTTAAAAGGCTCCTGTATGGCCACCACTCTCTTTTTAGGATTGTCTTGTATGCAATGGGTTTCCTTCTGACCAACCTTCATTATGCTTGATTTTCCCTAGCAAATGGTATAGGGGGTCTTCATTATCTCGGAAGGTCTTTAACAGCGTTTATTGCCTGATTTTTATTCTCAAAACGACTTATACTGGAATGGTGATGACCAACAATACGTGCAGTTGTTACAGCGACATCCCTGCTTCTCTTATGCTGATAATCTGCCATCTTGCTGCAGTTAAGAGTTGTCAAGGACCCATTACAAGGTGTCAATCACATAACTTTAAAAACTTGGTTATTTAAAGTGTTGAAAACAATGAGGATAAAAACATCTGTTTTGCTGTTTACGGGTACATTAGCTGCATGTGCAGATAAAAACTTATCGAGTCAATATTTATTGATTAAACTCAGGTGATACTTAAAAAATGTTTAACTAGTTCTATTTTACCAAATTATATCACAAAAAAATAAAGAGTGTTTTTTAATTTCAATTTCAATTTGGTGTTGCAATACTTTTTTCCATGTGTATATAACAATGACTTATCAACTCAATGACGAGTTTATACGACCAAGCCAACTAATTATCTGGTATTCGAAGCGTTACTAAATAGTTTTCTAAAGAATTCATTGGGACACAAATGACAATAATAGACAATCAAGTAGTATAGGAGATAGTCGAGGAGTCTATCAACAAGGCTAGTAGCGAGATTTGTCAAGGTTATTGTAACTTGTGATTGGGTGTAACAGATGTATGATGATTATTTTGCACAAGGCTGATTTCTATACAACGCAGCTCATATAGTGACGACTATCTCCACTTCGGTTGATACATGATATGTAAGTTGTTAAAGGTTTTGAATTGGCTGTGAGTAACTGCGAGTCCTCTCAGATATGTCTTTGAAGAAAACGAATTTCCAATTTTTCATACATTGACGGCAATGTCTATTCGGTTGTATACAGCAGTACACACAAATAGATTTTCAATGTGCATAAATGAGGAGGGGTCTTAATTTAATACATTATGCGATAGTATAAAAAAGAAGATGTGGTATGATTGCAAATGAGACAACTATCCACAAAAGACCAAAATGACACAGACATTAACAATTATAGGTCACCGTACGGCCTTTGACAATGAGCAAAGCCCATACCGCATAGTGAGCTATAAAAGGCCCCGATAAGACAATGTAAAACAATTCAAACGAGAAAACTAACGGCCTTATTTATGTTAAAAAAATGAACGAAAAACAAATATGTAACACATAAACACAACAAACGACAACCACTGAATTACAGGCTCCTGACTTGGGACAGGCACATACATAAATAATGTGGCGGGGTTAAACAGGTGAGGGGGATTCCAACCCTCCCCCTAACCTGGGACAGTGGTATAACAGTACAACATAAGAACGAACTATAAAAATCAGTTATTTTCGGCTGTTGTTTGCTCTATGGTCGGGTGGTTGTCGCTTTGACATATTCACCATTTCCTTTCTCAATTTTATTAACTCATCAGATAGACAAAAATACAAGTGGACGTGGCCCGGTACTTATACATCCCGACACAAACGTTAGATAGAACTTTTTTAATACTGTATCTTAAACCTATGAATGGAAATGACTTCTTAACAATAAATCCCTTTGATGTTGGATGTCTACTGATTGATATTTTAGTCTTAGATACATGAATTGTTAATTAGTTGTTTCAGACTTTATAATAGACTGTCGATAACTTCGAGTACTCCCAAATCTTTTCTGGTGTGAGGGGTTCATAAATACTCTGCCACGTTCGGTCTGAGATTTTGATTTTAAGATTTTCTATTTTGTGTCGCGTTTGATTGGTAAGTCCTTCCTAACCGATCTTCATAGTTTTTCCTTATGATGTATTGTTACACCACCCAACTGGCATCGGTAATATGGGATTGGTTCCTTCAAACACGTCTTACCTCATCACATTCTTTATTTGCATATGCTAAGTCAGGAATCTGTTAAGTGGTTTTCGTTGGTTCGTGTCTGTTCTATTTGTTTTTATGTAATTGTTTTGTTATGAATTAGACCACTATAGTTTTCTCAATTAAATTGTTTCATATGTCTCTTGCCGGTGAATTTTTAAGACGACTTTACATTGTGGGTTTTCTCATTGTTGAAGGCCATAGGTTGCCTAAAATTTCTTACATTCACTTTGGTGGATTAATCAGCCATATTACGTCTCCTAATCTTTATATATATACTTGCACTATAATATTTTGAAAAATAATGTAAAAATCCACAGGCCAGCATATCCTATTTACATCACTAGTACGAAACTTGTTTATTTTTATTGCATCTAAAGCTAAACAAAATTTAATGATGATACTATTTCAAACGCATGGGGAACACAACGTCAACAATGAGCAAAAACATGCAGAAAAAAAACCTTAAAAAAACCGGTCCGACTAAATGTTTAAATGGTCAAATCGAGAAAACCAAAGGATTCTTATGTTTAAATAAAGGTAAAATAACATGACATGATTGACAGCAACCTACTATATCTAATGAATGACAGATTCCAGACTATGGACAGGCATATGCAGAATGTAAATGGTAAAAACTTGGTTGCAAACGCTCATCCCTCCCTTAAACCGGAAAAGTGGTGTAACTACATGCTTTATGAAGGGGCAAATTTCTGTACAGTTTTTTAAATGTACAGATTTTCGGTTTTTACAATTTTAAAGGTCATATTTTTCGGTTTTTACAATTTTAAAAGTCATATGTCCTCTTACATGATTTGTTACCCCAGGGTCTTTTATATCATAATGTATCCATTGGCGTAGGCGTAACGGTTACGTGAACTTGTTTGGATACTTGTCATATGATCTTCCATAGATACATTTAGCTGTCGCTAGCTATAAAACCAGGTTTAATCCACCATTTTCTACATAAGAAAATACCTGTACCAAGTCATAAATATTACATGAAATCCATTCGTTTGATGTGTTTGAGCTTTTGATTTTGCCATTTCATTAGGGATTTTCCATTTTGAATTTACCTCGGAGTTCAGTATTTTTGTGATTTTACTTTTTATTCACAATCATTTCACATCTTGTATTATATCTAATATTTTAGATTTATCAAAAAGCGGTATTATTTAAGACTTAACATGATATTGCTATATATAATAAAAATGTGGAAATGTATTCCACGAGATCTCGAGTCAACCTTTTCATATGTAAATATATACATGTATATGAAACATAGTTGACTTGGTACCATTTGTTTCCTTTTTGAATTTTCCTTGGAGCCATGTGTTCTTATTATTTTACTACTTTCCAGGAATTGGTCAATGAGTGGTAGAACCAATATTGAGAAGAAAAAAACCCCACATATTTGCTTTCAACAAAGTTTTAATATCTCAATAGCCAGACCAGTCATTTTCCTTAAAAGATATGACAATATTCCATGAATTACTTGACTTACTTGATTTAATCCAGTTTGTTCCATGGGGGACAGAGGGCGACCACAGTAGTTTTTCATCTTTTCCTGTCCTTGGTTATTTTCTTTACTTCTCACCATGTTTTCCCAATTTTCTGTAAATCAGACGTTAGATCTCTGCGCTAGGTGAATTTCGTTCGCCCACCTTTTACGATGGCCAAGAGGATTCAAATCTAATGCCTGTCTAGTTATATTTGTGTTGTTTTACTTAACATGTGTCCAAGCTATTTCCATCTCAAGTCGTAATTGTTCTTTCTATTGGTTCTTGTCTTGTCCCTTTCCATAGTTCTTTGTTGCTAATGGTGTTTGGCCACTTGATTCCAATGATGTTTCTCAGACACCTGTTCTTGAAAACTTGTAATTTTTTGGAAGACACAGCTGTTAGTCTCCAAGTTTCTGACCCATAGGGAATTATAGACTTTACATTGGAGTTAAAGATCCTGATTTTTGGTGTTTGTTCTGAGTGCTTTGCACCGCCAGACTGGTTTAAGGATTGCAAAGGCTTGTTGTGTTCTATGACAAGATACGTAACGATTTCATTTACAACTTAATAAATCAATCCTGTTCAATTACATTTTGTACCAGTTACGATATCAGGTGCAAAGATGCATAAATCTGCGAGAGAAAAAAAAACCCCAATGTTGTAATTCTCATGAGTTGTCTTTCTTCCATCCTGACAAATTCTCGTAAAACAGATTACTCCAAATGAATGAATAATTTGACGAATGAGTGAATGAATTAACAAATTGACGAATGAACATATTAAATATACCAAAACAAAGCTTTCAAATTAGAAAACATATATTTTAAGGATAGACTTGCATCCCAGCTTTACTACGTTCCAACAACTTTAGAGAGAGAAAATTATCTATTCTATTACATTATTTATAGCAACAGAGACTACTATTCCTGTAAACATATTTTATAAAAAGAAATCGTTATATTTAGCTACAAGGGTAAAGACATAAATACTAAATATACAAAAAAAATCAATAATTGGGATTAGGAAATAAGAACAGTGCTCTTACATACATCCGTCTCACTAAATTCAAAAATAAAATTACAAGCTATGAACACAACGAATATGTATGTAACAAAATACAGTCAATGATTACAATAACATAAAGAAAATTCATAAGAAAAAAATATATTGCATAGTATTCTCAGATAGCAAGTCAATGAATTTTAGATATTCCTGTTTTATAACACACATTCCTTTTCGTGTGTGCAACAACTCAGTCATCGCAGCATGTGAATGTTCAATCTAAATCATTTCGTAACCGCAACAAGATAGAACAGAACTACATAAGTGTCTATAATAATATAAATTGTGAAATTCACTTTTTCCCGTCATATACAAGAAATATTAGAAAATCAAAACAGTTAAGTCTAAACGCGATATGTGAGATCATTTAGATGTATTTTTGTTTGAATTCTGCATTATTTAATCCTACGGTATAAAACAGCAATTCAAACATGAATCATTATAGTGGTAAAGCGTTCACTAGAATCACACCACCCAGGTTATTGTTTTCACGTCCTAGCCTAAAGACAATACATACCAAACCCGTGTCTGATAGTCCTCATTCTCGCAAGCCGCTTTATATACATTTTTTCAGGGGCGGATCCAGCCATTTCAAAAAGGGGGGGTTCCTAACCCAGGACAAAGGGTGGGGGTTCCAAATACATGTCCCCATTCAAATGCATTGATCGTAAAAAAAAAGGGGGGTTCCAACCCCCGGAACCCCCCCCCCCCCCTTCTGGATCCGCGCCTGTTTTTTCAGTTGTGCTAGTTATTCTAGCTAGAACTTTGTGACATGCTTTAAGATTGTCTAATATTACGTTGATATCTGAAAATGTGTTGATGTTCACTGAAGAGAAGCATGAAGATACATATTTTAATATGATAATAAAATTGAGAAAGGAAATGGTGAATATGTCAAAGCGACAACCACCCGACCATAGAGCAAACAACAGCCGAAGGCAACCAATGGGTCTTCAATGTAGCGAGAATTCCCGCACCCGTAGGTGTCCTTCAGCTGGCCCCTAAAATATGCATAATAGTACAGTGATAATGGACGTCATACTAAACTCCGAATTATACACAAGAAACTAAAATTTAAAATCATACAAGACTAACAAAGGCCAGAGGCTCCTGACTTGGGACAGGCGCAAAATTGCGGCGGGGTTAAACATGTTTATGAGATCTCAACCCTCCCCCTATACCTCTAGCCAATGTAGAAAAGTAAAAGAATAACAATACGCACATTAAAATTCAGTTCAAGAGAAGTCCGAGTCTGATATCAAAAGATGTAACAAAAGAAAATAAATAAAATGACAATAATACATAAATAACAACAGACTACTAGCAGTTAACTGACATGCCAGCTCCAGACCTCAATTAAACTGATTGAAAGATTATGTCTTCATCATATGAATATCAGGTACAATCCCTCCCGTTAGGGGTTTAGTATCATACTATCATAAAATATATGAGAAGAACATAACCCGTGTCATGCCAACAACTGTTTTTTTAGAAATAAATGTGTTTAGTTCCGATGCAAAGACCCTATCAGTGAATCAATGTTAAAGCCAAAATATGCAATCTTTAATGACCTGACAACAGTATCGTAACTATATCCCCTTTTAATAAGTCTATTTAAAGGTTTTGTTAGTTTCTGAGGAGAATACTGACATTTTTGTGCTTTATAAAGAATATTTCCATAAAATTTTGGATGTGAAATACCTGAACGTATAAGATGTCTGCATGTTGAGTTATATTTACGAATTATTTCCTTATACCGGTGATAAAATTTAGTAAATGTTTTGACCAGTTTGTGATATCGAAAACCCTGGTGTAATAATTTTTCAGTAATACATAAATTTCTCTCGCTAAAATCTAATACATTGTTACATACACGAGCGAATCGTACAAGTTGAGATATATAAACACCATAAGATGGTGACAAGGGAACGTCACCATCTAAAAATGGATAATTAACAATAGGAAATGAAAAATCATCTCTTTTATCATAAATTTTTGTATTAAGCTTCCCGTTTATGATATAGATATCAAGATCGAGGAAAGGGCAGTGGTCATTGTTATCATTAGCTTTATTTAAAGTAAGTTCTACAGGATAAATTTCTTTAGTATACATACTGAAGTCGTCATTATTTAGAGCCAATATATCATCCAAATATCTAAAAGTATTGTTAAATTTTTGTATCAAATGTTGTTTTGATGGGTCTTTGCTAATTTTAGTCATAAATTGTAACTCATAACAATAAATAAGTAATTTTGTTCCTCTGATACAAACTAGAACTGTGATCACCCTCCATCCACACATGAACTTCCATGTTGTACTTATGTAAGCGTTTCTGAATATATAACTAGCTAAATGATGACCTCTTTGTATACCACAGTTGTCTATTTTTATGTTTTTAGAATGCATAAGAACGCAATAAACACGAGTAGACCGTTCAAAGAACATACTGCAAACGTATTGATCAGAGAACAATCTTGCTGCTAACTATTTATGGATTTTTTATTTTGCTTTGTCGTATTAAGACGGATTAAAGACTTTAAAAGAACGTAACAAGGTCGAGTTGGGTCTCTAAATGAAAGGAATGAGAGTGCTTTAAACAGACTCGGTCTGTGTACACAGGTACATCCAATTGACGCAAAACCAAACTCTGTCATAGCACGTCCTTACTACGTTCCAAATACGGCTCAGGTGAGGTTAGGTAAAAAATTAGAAATTAAGAAATTAAAATTGATACTATAAGCTGGTAGAGCATCAATAAGCTAAAAATATTGATAGGTCATTGACCTCCTTTTCGAGATATTTGAAATTTAAAATATGGCGGGAAAAGGCTGACTCGGACTTTTACCCTATATTTGCATTGGTATTATTTGGGAGTCAAAACAAAGAAAGAAAATCAAGAATCTTCTAAAATTTTGGTAAATGACCTTTCATGAGCTATTAAGTCTAACATGAAAAAAATAAATGGGTGTTACGGGGCAAAATATTTTACATTGTATTGTATGGAAAAACACCAAGGAGTCCGAACATTTGACACAAATTCCAAAACTTCACTGAAGTACATCCTTAAGTAATTTATTTGTTATATCATTTAAATTGTTTACATCGATGATTTGAAACCCGAGATATTATAATATCGAAATAAAGCAATATGTTAACTATCTCGACCCTTCAGTGAAGATTAAAAAAATGCAATGCCATTATTACGCAATACATTTTTGTTTTAATTAATTGAAGATTTAAGCTTGCACAATTCTGCATCCCATCCCTTTGTTGCATATAGCTTCCACGTTTCTCTTGATTTCGAGTAAAAACAATTTTTGATAGTTTATTACATAATTGGGTGATTAATATATCCCATTCAATGGCAACAAGTTCAAGGGGAATTCTTGCATAGTTTTTTGTCTATATCTTTCAGGTAACATCACATAAAACGGTTTCATTAACCTTATAACAAAATAAGAATAGACAAGGGTATAATTTGATGGAATGTTTATCATTAACAAAGAACGGTTTAGATAAAACGTGCGTTAATTTACACAAAGTACCTACCTTAAAGTATTGAAAGGGTAATTAATCGCTGTCACTCAAAGACAACACGTAGTGACTTTACACTAAACTGGCTCATCTCACACCTCTAGTTTCATCGTAATAATATTTATAATGGTGCCTTAATTCTTTCTTCCGTCATTTAATCGGATTTTGTGCCAAATACTGCATTTTCTCTGGTTACTTAGTACTGATTATAACACGGAAAGATCGACCTCATAGTAGGTGCTACTGGATTTAAACACTTTGATGACATAGATACAGACAGACTGGGAGACATTATTTCCTGATACCTCTATCATTCGGATGATGTTAAGACATCTTTATCGATATGGACGAATTGATCTCTGATAAATGTTTAAAGTCATGGTACTAATGAACAAAGTTTACATGTACTTTAATTCTGCACTTTACACTATTTTAAATATATTGAAGGTATCACTAAAACTCCTACAACCCCCTAGAGTTGAAACAGGTTTAAAGGATGACCATACCGACAACGGTCAACCCAAAATGATGGCGCTGTAAAGCTTTCGAAGATACCATAATCAATTCCTTTAAGTAAAGCATCAATTTCATGTGAAATACAACCATATAATGCTGTTGTAAACTTTTTAAAAGCCACCATTAACAAGAAAAATCTCAATCTGTAGTCTTTAACTATAAAGCATGAGTTTAATCAGTTGTACATATAAATAAGAATAGAATTGCCTGTCTACAAATATAACGATATAAACAACCCAAAGAGTCACTCTTTTGTTTTTAAACTATTTAGAATTGGAAGAATTCTGATGGATGGATTGATAGATGTACATGTATTAATTGATGCATGTGTAACGTCCAGTGTCAAATATTACATACATATCCGGACGAAGACGGTGCTTGATCTTTCTCCTTAATGTACCATGCTTAATTGAGTAGAAAATACCACCTGTGAAGAGTTTGGTTCAAAGATATATAGAAGATATCAATTATTAATCATTATGTTGAAGAGGCTAAATAAGAAGATCAGATATGTAACACGATAAAGACAAATAAAAAGAAACAAGTAAAATGCAATGAAAACATAAGATTAATATTAAAACGAATTTTGTTTTCTCTCACTTATTCTCATCCATCTATCGTTCTATTATAAGTAAGATCAGTAGTTCAGTAAGATCTACCAGAGACATTATATGTTTTGTATTTCTCTTGATCTACAATTACGATTAAAGCCGCAGGGAGTCGAATTTTTTTTTTTACAGAATGCGGTCATAAGAATGGTAAAGTGTGTCCTATGTCAAACCAGTTTGTATTTCAGGGTTAAAAGCTTACAATGGAAATAGTTGCAGGAAATTTTTTTTATAAGTTGCTTGTAACAAGCAAACACGACGAGCCTCTTGTTGCTTAACCACCTGCAACATTTAATGGCAGATTTGTTTTCTTGATTAGAGAAGTTAATCTTGTTTATTAACTTATAAAGTGAGCGTAACCTTGCCTTTTCAGGGCCGTAACTAGGGTTCTAATTCAGGGGAGGCAGGGGTTCGGGGGCCGCCGATTTTTTTTTTCTCTCTCAGTAAAATAGCTAGAAATGACCCGTTTTCCTTCGATTTCCTTACTCTAAGAGACATGCATCAGTATTGATTGAACCTGGAAACAATTTTTATGCAAAAACAAGCTGAGATTGCTGTTCGGAGTGAGCCAAGGCTCCGTCTTGAAGGTTGTTATTTGGCCTATAATTAACATTAAATACATTGTGACCACGGATTTTTTTCTTTATATGGCTAAAAATTACCCGTTTTTCTTCGATTTCCTTACTTTAAGAAACATCAGTAAAATGGACTAGTGTAGATCTAGCCGGCGTTAATATTCATGAGGCTAGCCGTCAATAATATTCATGAGATCAAAACCGCGTTCGATGAAATGTTTTGGATAGTTATTAGATTGTGACAATAAAATAAATTTTGCTGTCAATATCCATTATGGTTATGCTATTTATAGCAATATAAATTAATTAAGAAATATTAAGCCAATAGGTGTCTTCTGTAAGGTCCGCGTCATTTAAAATGAAAGTAAATGAAAAGTTTAATTGCATTGCCTCACACAACACAAAACAATTATGATCATTAAAATGTTGTTATTATTGAATCAATGTAAACTTTAGTAATTAAAACAAGATGATTAAATAGAGGGTAATTAAATGGAATTAATTGTCATATGGGCATTCCATAATCTGTTCGTTGTCTACAAATATAGTCCAATTCTAAAACTAAAATATACAATACATATGATAGTATCACACAATTAAAAAGATCAGAAAAACAAGAAACATAGTTAGTTGAAGACATATAATAAACAGAAAAATAGAAACTGTCAATTACTATTTCAATGACATAATTCTTCAAAATTACGGAGATCAATAAGAGTCTTTAATCTTTAATTCAGTCCATATTATTGCCTCTAAAAAGGCCCATAGCACTTATGCCCTAGACCCGTACGAGTTAGTCAGAAAAGGATAAAGGGGGGGGGGGGGTACCCTGGTATATCACAAATTCGAAAATGAACTATTGCCGGCTGGCCAAACGAAGAGATTCTCCACGTGGGCAATGATACCAGAGGAAGAGGTACTTATTGCCTTTAAAATGGCCCATATCACTTATACCCTAGACCCGTACGAGTTTGTCAGTAGAGGGTTCAAAGGGGGGATATGGAATCCAAGATACAACGAATTCGAACTGAACTATTGCCGGCTGGCCAAACTAAGAGATTCTCCACACCGACCATTATACCAGAGGTAGAGGTTGGTATTGCCTCTAAAATGGCCCATAGCACTTATGCCCTAGACCCGTACGAGTTAGTCAGAAAAGGATAAGGGGGGGTACCCTGGTATATCACAAATTCGAAAATGAACTAATGCCGGCTGGCCAAACGAAGAGATTCTCCACGTGGGCAATGATACCAGAGGAAGAGGTACTTATTGCCTTTAAAATGGCCCATAGCACTTATACCCTAGACCCGTACGAGTTTGTCAGTAGGGGGTTCAAAGGGGGGATATGGAACCCAAGATACAACGAATTCGAACTGAACTATTGCCGGCTGGCCAAACTAAGAGATTCTCCACACCGACCATTATACCAGAGGTAGAAGTTGGTATTGCCTCTAAAATGGCCCATAGCACTTATGCCCTAGACCCGTACGAGTTAGTCAGAAAAGGATAAGGGGGGGGTACCCTGGTATATCACAAATTCGAAAATGAACTATTGCCGGCTGGCCAAACGAAGAGATTCTCCACGTGGGCAATGATACCAGAGGAAGAGGTACTTGTTGCCTTTAAAATGGCTCATAGCACTTATACCCTAGACCCGTAAGAGTTTGTCAGTAGAGGGTTCAAAGGGGGGATATTGAATCCAAGATACAACGAATTCGAACTGAACTATTGCCGGCTGGCCAAACTAAGAGATTCTCCACACCGACCATTATACCAGAGGTAGAGGTTGGTATTGCCTCTAAAATGGCCCATAGCACTTATGCCCTAGACCCGTACGAGTTAGTCAGAAAAGGATAAGGGGGGGTACCCTGGTATATCACAAATTCGAAAATGAACTATTGCCGGCTGGCCAAACGAAGAGATTCTCCACGTGGGCAATGATACCAGAGGAAGAGGTACTTATTGCCTTTAAAATGGCCCATATCACTTATACCCTAGACCCGTACGAGTTTGTCAGTAGAGGGTTCAAAGGGGGGATATGGAATCCAAGATACAACGAATTCGAACTGAACTATTGCCGGCTGGCCAAACTAAGAGATTCTCCACACCGACCATTATACCAGAGGTAGAGGTTGGTATTGCCTCTAAAATGGCCCATAGCACTTATGCCCTAGACCCGTACGAGTTAGTCAGAAAAGGATAAGGGGGGGTACCCTGGTATATCACAAATTCGAAAATGAACTAATGCCGGCTGGCCAAACGAAGAGATTCTCCACGTGGGCAATGATACCAGAGGAAGAGGTACTTATTGCCTTTAAAATGGCCCATAGCACTTATACCCTAGACCCGTACGAGTTTGTCAGTAGGGGGTTCAAAGGGGGGATATGGAACCCAAGATACAACGAATTCGAACTGAACTATTGCCGGCTGGCCAAACTAAGAGATTCTCCACACCGACCATTATACCAGAGGTAGAAGTTGGTATTGCCTCTAAAATGGCCCATAGCACTTATGCCCTAGACCCGTACGAGTTAGTCAGAAAAGGATAAGGGGGGGGTACCCTGGTATATCACAAATTCGAAAATGAACTATTGCCGGCTGGCCAAACGAAGAGATTCTCCACGTGGGCAATGATACCAGAGGAAGAGGTACTTGTTGCCTTTAAAATGGCTCATAGCACTTATACCCTAGACCCGTAAGAGTTTGTCAGTAGAGGGTTCAAAGGGGGGATATTGAATCCAAGATACAACGAATTCGAACTGAACTATTGCCGGCTGGCCAAACTAAGAGATTCTCCACACCGACCATTATACCAGAGGTAGAGGTTGGTATTGCCTCTAAAATGGCCCATAGCACTTATGCCCTAGACCCGTACGAGTTAGTCAGAAAAGGATAAGGGGGGGTACCCTGGTATATCACAAATTCGAAAATGAACTATTGCCGGCTGGCCAAACGAAGAGATTCTCCACGTGGGCAATGATACCAGAGGAAGAGGTACTTATTGCCTTTAAAATGGCCCATATCACTTATACCCTAGACCCGTACGAGTTTGTCAGTAGAGGGTTCAAAGGGGGGGTATGGAATCCAAGATACAACGAATTCGAACTGAACTATTGCCGGCTGGCCAAACTAAGAGATTCTCCACACCGACCATTATACCAGAGGTAGAGGTTGGTATTGCCTCTAAAATGGCCCATAGCACTTATGCCCTAGACCCGTACGAGTTAGTCAGAAAAGGATAAGGGGGGGTACCCTGGTATATCACAAATTCGAAAATGAACTAATGCCGGCTGGCCAAACGAAGAGATTCTCCACGTGGGCAATGATACCAGAGGAAGAGGTACTTATTGCCTTTAAAATGGCCCATAGCACTTATACCCTAGACCCGTACGAGTTTGTCAGTAGGGGGTTCAAAGGGGGATATGGAACCCAAGATACAACGAATTCGAACTGAACTATTGCCGGCTGGCCAAACTAAGAGATTCTCCACACCGACCATTATACCAGAGGTAGAAGTTGGTATTGCCTCTAAAATGGCCCATAGCACTTATGCCCTAGACCCGTACGAGTTAGTCAGAAAAGGATAAGGGGGGGGTACCCTGGTATATCACAAATTCGAAAATGAACTATTGCCGGCTGGCCAAACGAAGAGATTCTCCACGTGGGCAATGATACCAGAGGAAGAGGTACTTGTTGCCTTTAAAATGGCTCATAGCACTTATACCCTAGACCCGTAAGAGTTTGTCAGTAGAGGGTTCAAAGGGGGGATATTGAATCCAAGATACAACGAATTCGAACTGAACTATTGCCGGCTGGCCAAACTAAGAGATTCTCCACACCGACCATTATACCAGAGGTAGAGGTTGGTATTGCCTCTAAAATGGCCCATAGCACTTATGCCCTAGACCCGTACGAGTTAGTCAGAAAAGGATAAGGGGGGGTACCCTGGTATATCACAAATTCGAAAATGAACTATTGCCGGCTGGCCAAACGAAGAGATTCTCCACGTGGGCAATGATACCAGAGGAAGAGGTACTTATTGCCTTTAAAATGGCCCATATCACTTATACCCTAGACCCGTACGAGTTTGTCAGTAGAGGGTTCAAAGGGGGGATATGGAATCCAAGATACAACGAATTCGAACTGAACTATTGCCGGCTGGCCAAACTAAGAGATTCTCCACACCGACCATTATACCAGAGGTAGAGGTTGGTATTGCCTCTAAAATGGCCCATAGCACTTATGCCCTAGACCCGTACGAGTTAGTCAGAAAAGGATAAGGGGGGGGGGTACCCTGGTATATCACAAATTCGAAAATGAACTAATGCCGGCTGGCCAAACGAAGAGATTCTCCACGTGGGCAATGATACCAGAGGAAGAGGTACTTATTGCCTTTAAAATGGCCCATAGCACTTATACCCTAGACCCGTACGAGTTTGTCAGTAGGGGGTTCAAAGGGGGGATATGGAACCCAAGATACAACGAATTCGAACTGAACTATTGCCGGCTGGCCAAACTAAGAGATTCTCCACACCGACCATTATACCAGAGGTAGAAGTTGGTATTGCCTCTAAAATGGCCCATAGCACTTATGCCCTAGACCCGTACGAGTTAGTCAGAAAAGGATAAGGGGGGGGGTACCCTGGTATATCACAAATTCGAAAATGAACTATTGCCGGCTGGCCAAACGAAGAGATTCTCCACGTGGGCAATGATACCAGAGGAAGAGGTACTTGTTGCCTTTAAAATGGCTCATAGCACTTATACCCTAGACCCGTAAGAGTTTGTCAGTAGAGGGTTCAAAGGGGGGATATTGAATCCAAGATACAACGAATTCGAACTGAACTATTGCCGGCTGGCCAAACTAAGAGATTCTCCACACCGACCATTATACCAGAGGTAGAGGTTGGTATTGCCTCTAAAATGGCCCATAGCACTTATGCCCTAGACCCGTACGAGTTAGTCAGAAAAGGATAAGGGGGGGTACCCTGGTATATCACAAATTCGAAAATGAACTATTGCCGGCTGGCCAAACTAAGAGATTCTCCACACCGACCATTATACCAGAGGTAGAAGTTGGTATTGCCTCTAAAATGGCCCATAGCACTTATGCCCTAGACCCGTACGAGTTAGTCAGAAAAGGATAAGGGGGGGGTACCCTGGTATATCACAAATTCGAAAATGAACTATTGCCGGCTGGCCAAACGAAGAGATTCTCCACGTGGGCAATGATACCAGAGGAAGAGGTACTTGTTGCCTTTAAAATGGCTCATAGCACTTATACCCTAGACCCGTAAGAGTTTGTCAGTAGAGGGTTCAAAGGGGGGATATTGAATCCAAGATACAACGAATTCGAACTGAACTATTGCCGGCTGGCCAAACTAAGAGATTCTCCACACCGACCATTATACCAGAGGTAGAGGTTGGTATTGCCTCTAAAATGGCCCATAGCACTTATGCCCTAGACCCGTACGAGTTAGTCAGAAAAGGATAAGGGGGGGTACCCTGGTATATCACAAATTCGAAAATGAACTATTGCCGGCTGGCCAAACGAAGAGATTCTCCACGTGGGCAATGATACCAGAGGAAGAGGTACTTATTGCCTTTAAAATGGCCCATATCACTTATACCCTAGACCCGTACGAGTTTGTCAGTAGAGGGTTCAAAGGGGGGGGTATGGAATCCAAGATACAACGAATTCGAACTGAACTATTGCCGGCTGGCCAAACTAAGAGATTCTCCACACCGACCATTATACCAGAGGTAGAGGTTGGTATTGCCTCTAAAATGGCCCATAGCACTTATGCCCTAGACCCGTACGAGTTAGTCAGAAAAGGATAAGGGGGGGTACCCTGGTATATCACAAATTCGAAAATGAACTAATGCCGGCTGGCCAAACGAAGAGATTCTCCACGTGGGCAATGATACCAGAGGAAGAGGTACTTATTGCCTTTAAAATGGCCCATAGCACTTATACCCTAGACCCGTACGAGTTTGTCAGTAGGGGGTTCAAAGGGGGGATATGGAACCCAAGATACAACGAATTCGAACTGAACTATTGCCGGCTGGCCAAACTAAGAGATTCTCCACACCGACCATTATACCAGAGGTAGAAGTTGGTATTGCCTCTAAAATGGCCCATAGCACTTATGCCCTAGACCCGTACGAGTTAGTCAGAAAAGGATAAGGGGGGGGTACCCTGGTATATCACAAATTCGAAAATGAACTATTGCCGGCTGGCCAAACGAAGAGATTCTCCACGTGGGCAATGATACCAGAGGAAGAGGTACTTGTTGCCTTTAAAATGGCTCATAGCACTTATACCCTAGACCCGTAAGAGTTTGTCAGTAGAGGGTTCAAAGGGGGGATATTGAATCCAAGATACAACGAATTCGAACTGAACTATTGCCGGCTGGCCAAACTAAGAGATTCTCCACACCGACCATTATACCAGAGGTAGAGGTTGGTATTGCCTCTAAAATGGCCCATAGCACTTATGCCCTAGACCCGTACGAGTTAGTCAGAAAAGGATAAGGGGGGGTACCCTGGTATATCACAAATTCGAAAATGAACTATTGCCGGCTGGCCAAACGAAGAGATTCTCCACGTGGGCAATGATACCAGAGGAAGAGGTACTTATTGCCTTTAAAATGGCCCATATCACTTATACCCTAGACCCGTACGAGTTTGTCAGTAGAGGGTTCAAAGGGGGGATATGGAATCCAAGATACAACGAATTCGAACTGAACTATTGCCGGCTGGCCAAACTAAGAGATTCTCCACACCGACCATTATACCAGAGGTAGAGGTTGGTATTGCCTCTAAAATGGCCCATAGCACTTATGCCCTAGACCCGTACGAGTTAGTCAGAAAAGGATAAGGGGGGGTACCCTGGTATATCACAAATTCGAAAATGAACTAATGCCGGCTGGCCAAACGAAGAGATTCTCCACGTGGGCAATGATACCAGAGGAAGAGGTACTTATTGCCTTTAAAATGGCCCATAGCACTTATACCCTAGACCCGTACGAGTTTGTCAGTAGGGGGTTCAAAGGGGGGATATGGAACCCAAGATACAACGAATTCGAACTGAACTATTGCCGGCTGGCCAAACTAAGAGATTCTCCACACCGACCATTATACCAGAGGTAGAAGTTGGTATTGCCTCTAAAATGGCCCATAGCACTTATGCCCTAGACCCGTACGAGTTAGTCAGAAAAGGATAAGGGGGGGGTACCCTGGTATATCACAAATTCGAAAATGAACTATTGCCGGCTGGCCAAACGAAGAGATTCTCCACGTGGGCAATGATACCAGAGGAAGAGGTACTTGTTGCCTTTAAAATGGCTCATAGCACTTATACCCTAGACCCGTAAGAGTTTGTCAGTAGAGGGTTCAAAGGGGGGATATTGAATCCAAGATACAACGAATTCGAACTGAACTATTGCCGGCTGGCCAAACTAAGAGATTCTCCACACCGACCATTATACCAGAGGTAGAGGTTGGTATTGCCTCTAAAATGGCCCATAGCACTTATGCCCTAGACCCGTACGAGTTAGTCAGAAAAGGATAAGGGGGGGTACCCTGGTATATCACAAATTCGAAAATGAACTATTGCCGGCTGGCCAAACGAAGAGATTCTCCACGTGGGCAATGATACCAGAGGAAGAGGTACTTATTGCCTTTAAAATGGCCCATATCACTTATACCCTAGACCCGTACGAGTTTGTCAGTAGAGGGTTCAAAGGGGGGATATGGAATCCAAGATACAACGAATTCGAACTGAACTATTGCCGGCTGGCCAAACTAAGAGATTCTCCACACCGACCATTATACCAGAGGTAGAGGTTGGTATTGCCTCTAAAATGGCCCATAGCACTTATGCCCTAGACCCGTACGAGTTAGTCAGAAAAGGATAAGGGGGGGTACCCTGGTATATCACAAATTCGAAAATGAACTAATGCCGGCTGGCCAAACGAAGAGATTCTCCACGTGGGCAATGATACCAGAGGAAGAGGTACTTATTGCCTTTAAAATGGCCCATAGCACTTATACCCTAGACCCGTACGAGTTTGTCAGTAGGGGGTTCAAAGGGGGGATATGGAACCCAAGATACAACGAATTCGAACTGAACTATTGCCGGCTGGCCAAACTAAGAGATTCTCCACACCGACCATTATACCAGAGGTAGAAGTTGGTATTGCCTCTAAAATGGCCCATAGCACTTATGCCCTAGACCCGTACGAGTTAGTCAGAAAAGGATAAGGGGGGGGTACCCTGGTATATCACAAATTCGAAAATGAACTATTGCCGGCTGGCCAAACGAAGAGATTCTCCACGTGGGCAATGATACCAGAGGAAGAGGTACTTGTTGCCTTTAAAATGGCTCATAGCACTTATACCCTAGACCCGTAAGAGTTTGTCAGTAGAGGGTTCAAAGGGGGGATATTGAATCCAAGATACAACGAATTCGAACTGAACTATTGCCGGCTGGCCAAACTAAGAGATTCTCCACACCGACCATTATACCAGAGGTAGAGGTTGGTATTGCCTCTAAAATGGCCCATAGCACTTATGCCCTAGACCCGTACGAGTTAGTCAGAAAAGGATAAGGGGGGGTACCCTGGTATATCACAAATTCGAAAATGAACTATTGCCGGCTGGCCAAACGAAGAGATTCTCCACGTGGGCAATGATACCAGAGGAAGAGGTACTTATTGCCTTTAAAATGGCCCATATCACTTATACCCTAGACCCGTACGAGTTTGTCAGTAGAGGGTTCAAAGGGGGGGTATGGAATCCAAGATACAACGAATTCGAACTGAACTATTGCCGGCTGGCCAAACTAAGAGATTCTCCACACCGACCATTATACCAGAGGTAGAGGTTGGTATTGCCTCTAAAATGGCCCATAGCACTTATGCCCTAGACCCGTACGAGTTAGTCAGAAAAGGATAAGGGGGGGGGTACCCTGGTATATCACAAATTCGAAAATGAACTAATGCCGGCTGGCCAAACGAAGAGATTCTCCACGTGGGCAATGATACCAGAGGAAGAGGTACTTATTGCCTTTAAAATGGCCCATAGCACTTATACCCTAGACCCGTACGAGTTTGTCAGTAGGGGGTTCAAAGGGGGGATATGGAACCCAAGATACAACGAATTCGAACTGAACTATTGCCGGCTGGCCAAACTAAGAGATTCTCCACACCGACCATTATACCAGAGGTAGAAGTTGGTATTGCCTCTAAAATGGCCCATAGCACTTATGCCCTAGACCCGTACGAGTTAGTCAGAAAAGGATAAGGGGGGGGGGTACCCTGGTATATCACAAATTCGAAAATGAACTATTGCCGGCTGGCCAAACGAAGAGATTCTCCACGTGGGCAATGATACCAGAGGAAGAGGTACTTGTTGCCTTTAAAATGGCTCATAGCACTTATACCCTAGACCCGTAAGAGTTTGTCAGTAGACGGTTCAAAGGGGGGATATTGAATCCAAGATACAACGAATTCGAACTGAACTATTGCCGGCTGGCCAAACTAAGAGATTCTCCACACCGACCATTATACCAGAGGTAGAGGTTGGTATTGCCTCTAAAATGGCCCATAGCACTTATGCCCTAGACCCGTACGAGTTAGTCAGAAAAGGATAAGGGGGGGTACCCTGGTATATCACAAATTCGAAAATGAACTAATGCCGGCTGGCCAAACGAAGAGATTCTCCACGTGGGCAATGATACCAGAGGAAGAGGTACTTATTGCCTTTAAAATGGCCCATAGCACTTATACCCTAGACCCGTACGAGTTTGTCAGTAGGGGGTTCAAAGGGGGGATATGGAACCCAAGATACAACGAATTCGAACTGAACTATTGCCGGCTGGCCAAACTAAGAGATTCTCCACACCGACCATTATACCAGAGGTAGAAGTTGGTATTGCCTCTAAAATGGCCCATAGCACTTATGCCCTAGACCCGTACGAGTTAGTCAGAAAAGGATAAAGGGGGGGGGGGTACCCTGGTATATCACAAATTCGAAAATGAACTATTGCCGGCTGGCCAAACGAAGAGATTCTCCACGTGGGCAATGATACCAGAAAAAGAGGTACTTGTTGCCTTTAAAATGGCTCATAGCACTTATACCCTAGACCCGTACGAGTTTGTCAGTAGAGGGTTCAAAGGGGGGGATATTGAATCCAAGATACAACGAATTCGAACTGAACTATTGCCGGCTGGCCAAACTAAGAGATTCTCCACACCGACCATTATACCAGAGGTAGAGGTTGGTATTGCCTCTAAAATGGCCCATAGCACTTATGCCCTTGACCCGTACGAGTTAGTCAGAAAAGGATAAGGGGGGTACCCTGGTATATCACAAATTCGAAAATGAACTATTGCCGGCTGGCCAACCGAAGAGATTCTCCACGTGGGCAATGATACCAGAGGAAGAGGTACTTATTGCCTTTAAAATGGCCCATATCACTTATACCCTAGACCCGTACGAGTTTGTCAGTAGAGGGTTCAAAGGGGGGATATGGAATCCAAGATACAACGAATTCGAACTGAACTATTGCCGGCTGGCCAAACTAAGAGATTCTCCACACCGACCATTATACCTGAGGTAGAGGTTGGTATTGCCTCTAAAATGGCCCATAGCACTTATGCCCTAGACCCGTACGAGTTAGTCAGAAAAGGATAAGGGGGGGTACCCTGGTATATCACAAATTCGAAAATGAACTAATGCCGGCTGGCCAAACGAAGAGATTCTCCACGTGGGCAATGATACCAGAGGAAGAGGTACTTATTGCCTTTAAAATGGCCCATAGCACTTATACCCTAGACCCGTACGAGTTTGTCAGTAGGGGGTTCAAAGGGGGGATATGGAACCCAAGATACAACGAATTCGAACTGAACTATTGCCGGCTGGCCAAACTAAGAGATTCTCCACACCGACCATTATACCAGAGGTAGAAGTTGGTATTGCCTCTAAAATGGCCCATAGCACTTATGCCCTAGACCCGTACGAGTTAGTCAGAGAAGGATAAGGGGGGGGGGGGGGTACCCTGGTATATCACAAATTCGAAAATGAACTATTGCCGGCTGGCCAAACGAAGAGATTCTCCACGTGGGCAATGATACCAGAGGAAGAGGTACTTGTTGCCTTTAAAATGGCTCATAGCACTTATACCCTAGACCCGTAAGAGTTTGTCAGTAGAGGGTTCAAAGGGGGGATATTGAATCCAAGATACAACGAATTCGAACTGAACTATTGCCGGCTGACCAAACTAAGAGATTCTCCACACCGACCATTATACCAGAGGTAGAGGTTGGTATTGCCTCTAAAATGGCCCATAGCACTTATGCCCTAGACCCGTACGAGTTAGTCAGAAAAGGATAAGGGGGGGTACCCTGATATATCACAAATTCGAAAATGAACTAATGCCGGCTGGCCAAACGAAGACATTCTCCACGTGGGCAATGATACCAGAGGAAGAGGTACTTATTGCCTTTAAAATGGCCCATAGCACTTATACCCTAGACCCGTACGAGTTTGTCAATAGGGGGTTCAAAGGGGGGATATGGAACCCAAGATACAACGAATTCGAACTGAACTATTGCCGGCTGGCCAAACTAAGAGATTCTCCACACCGACCATTATACCAGAGGTAGAAGTTGGTATTGCCTCTAAAATGGCCCATAGCACTTATGCCCTAGACCCGTACGAGTTAGTCAGAAAAGGATAAAGGGGGGGGGTACCCTGGTATATCACAAATTCGAAAATGAACTATTGCCGGCTGGCCAAACGAAGAGATTCTCCACGTGGGCAATGATACCAGAAAAAGAGGTACTTGTTGCCTTTAAAATGGCTCATAGCACTTATACCCTAGACCCGTACGACTTTGTCAGTAGAGGGTTCAAAGGGGGGATATTGAATCCAAGATACAACGAATTCGAACTGAACTATTGCCGGCTGGCCAAACTAAGAGATTGTCCACACCGACCATTATACCAGAGGTAGAGGTTGGTATTGCCTCTAAAATGGCCCATAGCACTTATGCCCTAGACCCGTACGAGTTAGTCAGAAAAGGATAAGGGGGGTACCCTGGTATATCACAAATTCGAAAATGAACTATTGCCGGCTGGCCAAACGAAGAGATTCTCCACGTGGGCAATGATACCAGAGGAAGAGGTACTTATTGCCTTTAAAATGGCCCATATCACTTATACCCTAGACCCGTACGAGTTTGTCAGTAGAGGGTTCAAAGGGGGGATATGGAATCCAAGATACAACGAATTCGAACTGAACTATTGCCGGCTGGCCAAACTAAGAGATTCTCCACACCGACCATTATACCAGAGGTAGAGGTTGGTATTGCCTCTAAAATGGCCCATAGCACTTATGCCCTAGACCCGTACGAGTTAGTCAGAAAAGGATAAGGGGGGGTACCCTGGTATATCACAAATTCGAAAATGAACTAATGCCGGCTGGCCAAACGAAGAGATTCTCCACGTGGGCAATGATACCAGAGGAAGAGGTACTTATTGCCTTTAAAATGGCCCATAGCACTTATACCCTAGACCCGTACGAGTTTGTCAGTAGAGGGTTCAAAGGGGGGATATGGAATCCAAGATACAACGAATTCGAACTGAACTATTGCCGGCTGGCCAAACTAAGAGATTCTCCACACCGACCATTATACCAGAGGTAGAGGTTGGTATTGCCTCTAAAATGGCCCATAGCACTTATGCCCTAGACCCGTACGAGTTAGTCAGAAAAGGATAAGGGGGTACCCTGGTATATCACAAATTCGAAAATGAACTATTGCCTGCTGGCCAAACGAAGAGATTCTCCACGTGGGCAATGATACCAGAGGAAGAGGTACTTATTGCCTTTAAAATGGCCCATAGCACTTATACCCTAGACCCGTACGAGTTTGTCAGTAGAGGGTTCAAAGGGGGGATATGGAATCCAAGATACAACGAATTCGAACTGAACTATTGCCGGCTGGCCAAACTAAGAGATTCTCCACACCGACCATTATACCAGAGGTAGAGGTTGGTATTGCCTCTAAAATGGCCCATAGCACTTATGCCCTAGACCCGTACGAGTTAGTCAGAAAAGGATAGGGGGGGGGGGTACCCTGGTATATCACAAATTCGAAAATGAACTATTGCCGGCTGGCCAAACGAAGAGATTCTCCACGTGGGCAATGATACCAGAGGAAGAGGTACTTATTGCCTTTAAAATGGCCCATATCACTTATACCCTAGACCCGTACGAGTTTGTCAGTAGAGGGTTCAAAGGGGGGATATGGAATCCAAGATACAACGAATTCGAACTGAACTATTGCCGGCTGGCCAAACTAAGAGATTCTCCACACCGACCATTATACCAGAGGTAGAGGTTGGTATTGCCTCTAAAATGGCCCATAGCACTTATGCCCTAGACCCGTACGAGTTAGTCAGAAAAGGATAAGGGGGGGTACCCTGGTATATCACAAATTCGAAAATGAACTAATGCCGGCTGGCCAAACGAAGAGATTCTCCACGTGGGCAATGATACCAGAGGAAGAGGTACTTATTGCCTTTAAAATGGCCCATAGCACTTATACCCTAGACCCGTACGAGTTTGTCAGTAGAGGGTTCAAAGGGGGGATATGGAATCCAAGATACAACGAATTCGAACTGAACTATTGCCGGCTGGCCAAACTAAGAGATTCTCCACACCGACCATTATACCAGAGGTAGAGGTTGGTATTGCCTCTAAAATGGCCCATAGCACTTATGCCCTAGACCCGTACGAGTTAGTCAGAAAAGGATAAGGGGGTACCCTGGTATATCACAAATTCGAAAATGAACTATTGCCTGCTGGCCAAACGAAGAGATTCTCCACGTGGGCAATGATACCAGAGGAAGAGGTACTTATTGCCTTTAAAATGGCCCATAGCACTTATACCCTAGACCCGTACGAGTTTGTCAGTAGAGGGTTCAAAGGGGGGATATGGAATCCAAGATACAACGAATTCGAACTGAACTATTGCCGGCTGGCCAAACTAAGAGATTCTCCACACCGACCATTATACCAGAGGTAGAGGTTGGTATTGCCTCTAAAATGGCCCATAGCACTTATGCCCTAGACCCGTACGAGTTAGTCAGAAAAGGATAGGGGGGGGGGTACCCTGGTATATCACAAATTCGAAAATGAACTATTGCCGGCTGGCCAAACGAAGAGATTCTCCACGTGGGCAATGATACCAGAGGAAGAGGTACTTATTGCCTTTAAAATGGCCCATAGCACTTATACCCTAGACCCGTACGAGTTTGTCAGTAGAGGGTTCAAAGGGGGGATATGGAATCCAAGATACAACGAATTCGAACTGAACTATTGCCGGCTGGCCAAACTAAGAGATTCTCCACACCGACCATTATACCAGAGGTAGAGGTTAATATTGCCTCTAAAATGGCTCATAGCACTTATGCCCTAGACCCACACGAGTTAGTCAGAAAAGGATAAGGGGGGTACCCTGGTATATCACAAATTCGAAAATGAACTATTGCCGGCTGGCCAAACGAAGAGATTCTCCACGTGGGCAATGATACCAGAGGAAGAAGTACTTATTGCCTTTAAAATGGCCCATAGCACTTATACCCTAGACGCGTACGAGTTTGTCAGTAGAGGGTTCAAAGGGGGGATATGGAATCCAAGATACAACGAATTCGAACTGAACTATTGCCGGCTGGCCAAACTAAGAGATTCTCCACACCGACCATTATACCAGAGGTAGAGGTTAATATTGCCTCTAAAATGGCTCATAGCACTTATGCCCTAGACCCGTACGAGTTAGTCAGAAAAGGATAAGGGGGGGGGGGGGGGTACCCTGGTATATCACAAATTCGAAAATGAACTATTTCCAGCTGGCCAAACGAAGAGATTCTCCACGTGGGCAATGATACCAGAGGAAGAGGTACTTATTGCCTTTAAAATGGCCCATAGCACTTATACCCTAGACCCGTACGAGTTTGTCAGTAGAGGGTTCAAAGGGGGGATATGGAATCCAAGATACAACGAATTCGAACTGAACTATTGCCGGCTGGCCAAACTAAGAGATTCTCCACATCGACCATTATAACAGAGTTAGAGGGTGTGTATTGCCTCTATAATGACCAATAGCACTTATGCCCTAGACCCATACGAGTTAGTCAGGAAAGGATAAGGGGGGTACCCTGGTATATCTCAAATTCGAAAATGAACTATTGCCGGCTGGCCAAACGAAGAGATTCTCTTCGTGGGTAATGATACCAGAGGAAGAAGTACTTATTGCCTTTAAAATTGTCAAAAGCACTTATACCCTAGACCCGTACGATTTTGTCAGCAAGGGGTTAAAAGGAGGAGGTGGTACCTCTGTTTACAACGAAGTCGAAATAAACTATTGGCGGCTAGCCAAACTGAGAGATTCTCCACGTGGACCTTTATACCAGAGAGAGAGGTGGACTTAGCCTTTAAAATGGTCTATAGCACTTATGCCCTCGACTCGTCCGATTTTGTCAGCAAGGGGTTAAAAGGGGGAGGTGATACCTATGTTTACAATGAAGTCGAAATAAACTATTGCCGGCTGGCCACACTAAGGGATTCTCCACGTGGGCCATAATACCAGTGGTAGAGGTGGGCATTGCCTCTAAAATTACCCAAAACACTTATGCCCTAGATCCGTACGAATTAGTCAGCAAAGGGTAAAGGGGTATCCTCGAATATCACAAAGTCGAAATGAACTGTTGCCGGCTGGCCAAACTAAGAGATTCTCCACGTGGACCATTATACCAGAGATAGAAGTGGACCAAGCCTTTAAAATGGCATATAGCACTTATGCCCTAGACCCGTACGATTTTGTTAGCCAGGGGTTAAAAGGGGGAGGTGGTACCTCTGTTTACAACGAAGTCGAAATAAACTATTGCCGGCTGGCCAAACTAAGGGATTCTTCATGTGGGCCATTATACCAGTGGTAGAGGTGGGCATTGCCTCTAAAATGGCCCATGACACTTATACCCTAAATCCGTACAAATTTGACAGCAGACGGTTTAAAGGGGGATATGGTATCCCGGTGTACAACGAAGTCGAAATGAAATATTGTCAGCTGACTGACTAAGATATTCTAAACGTGGACCATTTTAGCAGAGGTAGAGGTAGTCATTGCCTTTAAGATGGGCCATAGCACTAACCCTGATGGCGTTGTCCATTATATCAGATGTAGAGAATAATATTGCCTCGAAAATTACGCATGGTTGTTATGTCCTAGACTCGTCCCTGTTGGACAGCAAAGGGAAAGTAGGACTCTTGTATATCACAAAGACCAAAATAAGAGATTCTCCTTGTGGACTATTAAAAAGATTAACGTAGTTGTTTTCTCTAAAAAGGCCCATATATCGTATATCATAGATCCGTACGTATTGGTAGGAAAAGGGTAAGGGAAGTACTCTTGTATATCAAAATATTCAAACATACTTTTACTTGCTGGCCATTTTAAAGGCAATTATTACCTTAACCTCTGTATCATGGTCCATGAGGAGAATCTTTTAGTTTGACAAGTCGTCAATAGTTCAATTCGACTTTGAGATATATAAAGGTACCTACCTTTTTCTTTGCTGACTAAGTCGTACGGGTCTAGGGAATAAGTAATATGGGTCATTTTAGAGGCAATGCCTACTTCTTCCTCTGATATAATGACCCACGTGGAGAATTTCTTAGTTTGGCCATCCGGCAATAGTTTGTTTCGACTTCGTGATGAATCGTAGTACCACATCCCCCTTTTTACCCTCTACTGACAAACTCGTACAGGTCTAGGGCATAAGTACTATATGGGCCATTACACAACTACTACATGTACCTCTGGTGTCATGACCCATGTGGAAAATGTCTTGGTTTGGCCAGCTGGCAATAGTTCATGTCGACTGAGATATATACTGACTGGCTTTAAAAACGCAACACTCATTTTGTAGATTTTTTTCACCAAATAATGTTTGATCCTCATACAACTACTATCCATGCTCATCATATGTCTTTCCCTTTCGAAAAATAAACATCTCACTTACCTGTGGTTATTGAAAATACCAGATTTTTTAGATCGCACGAAATTTCCGAAAGAGAAATTTCGAGCCAATAAAAGATTTTTTCCGGTTTTTTTTCTTTGTGAAACAGTTCGTTCAATCCTTGGACACACTTTAATCATTTAAAAAAATGTGGCATCTCCATATTGCCAAAACTCAGGAATGAAAAGCTGAATCAACTCATTAGAATTCTGCAAACAGGAAAACGTGAACGTGCTGCAACACAAAAAATTGACGTCAGAAACTCGTCTTACTGTCCTTCCGACAATGATATCGGTAGACTGGATTTGTTGAAGACCATCAAAGACTAGATCAACATGTAGTGACAATGCAACGTCAATAGAATTTGATTAAACAACGTCATTTGTGAGACAGATCTACAGCCGCAACGTCAACTGCTAACCAAATTGATGAATGAAATTTTGCACAGATTTATGCCATAAATGTTTCCCATTAACTGAACTGGCAAAGAATCGACTGCAGAAAAACATTTAGAGCCTTAAAGTTTAAACCGCATAATTGACAAAACACATTGTAATGGGTGGAACAACGGCAAAATCAGAAGGTGCAAAACAGAAACCAAAACGTTTTGAACAGAAATGGTTGACCTTTCTGACAATCATTTTGGCGTTTGTTACAGGCAGTCATAATAAAATGATTGCTTTTGACGGTGACACGTTCATTGGTAAGGGGAAAACCAGGGTTTCAGTGTATACCACAATATTTGAACATCGAACATGACGTAATCAATTCAACTTTCGAACTGCATTTTTTTTCAAACATTTAAGTAATGACAGAACTTTCTATTCATAAGTATGTTTACAAAAAAAAATGCATAATTAAAAATGAAAATGGAAAACAATAATCTAGTGTTGCGTTTCTAAAGCCGGTCAGTATATAAAGGTACCAACCTTATCCTTTCCTGGCTAAGTCGTACGAGTCTAGGGCATTAATGATTTGGGTCATGTTAGAGGCAATGGATACCTCTCCCTCTGATATAATGGCTCGTGTGGAAAATCTCTTCGTTTGGCCAACCAGTAATAGTTTATTTCGACTTCGTGTTAAACCGGGTTACTACCCTTTTAACCTACAGCTGACAAACTCGTACGGGTCTAGGCTATCGTTTAGTGGATAAATCGGGCAACTATATGGCTAACAATAAAAAATCTCTCTATTCAAGCTCTAATGTCAACATGTCACACTTAGGTGACATTACAATGAATAGCGGCAGCGAGAACGTTACGTTTGTGATTTTGCTCCCAACATGCTTGGGCCGCACATGAATTACTTTACAATAAATGAAAGTGATCACAACTTTAATTATTAAAGTTCTAATAAAATAAATTAAAACTTGAAAGTTTATATGTAAAATATTTAGCAGCCCACTTTTTATATTCATTTTAATGTTCATATGCTAATCACACATTATCATTTTACTTTTCACAATTTACATTTAACACATGGTATTCCAAGTTTTTATTTTCGTCTTTGCCTCACTCTGAGCTGCTCTATTTTCAAGTTCCAAAGAATTCAGTTCTTACAGATAAAGTTTGATAATTGGTCTAGATATCAAACCAGTTTTTGTTCGATTATGACTGATCGTGTAAGTCCATCTTTGCCGTAAAATAATTTGTCAATGATCTAATTTACTCTTGATACATAGTCCTGAATCTGAACTACATCTCCGACTTTAATGTTCTATGTGTTTCGATCTGTGTATCGGTAATGTTCCCTAAGCGAATTTATGTATTCCTGCTTCCATCTTTTTATGTATCTTTTACGAGTTTTAATGAAAGAAATTTCGATTGTCTAGCCAGTTACTGATTCATGCGTAGTGTCTTTGGTTCCTGGTTGTAAACTACAGTCTTCAAGTCCGTTAAACGGTAGCGTCCTGGTCCGTTTTCAATGTAATAAATGTGACGGACTAAGGGGTTAGCCGTCCGTTTGATCCGATGAAACGTATGTTAGTGGGCGATCACTGAGTAAACTTTCTACTTCATGTTGAGTGTTTTATTGTCCATAAGTGCTCGTCCTTATACTTTTTTAATGCAGTTTTTCGTTATTCATCTCAATCTCTCCCACCATCCGCCGAACAAAATTGTTCCATAAGAATTAAGCTTCTCGGTTCCATATGATGATTTTGATAAATGTTCAATTTCTTATGCTCCCGCATCATACAAATCATTTACAAATACTCAACGTGATGCATGAAAGAAGTCTAACAAAGCTCTTTGTTGATCAAAGCTCGAAATATTATTGTCGACATAAAAGTCTTTCTTTAAAATTGTTGTCAAGTCTGTGGAATTGTAGTCAAATGTTTACGTATAACAGCATTTAGGATAAACGGAGAGAAGCTTAGTTGCTCCAAATTATACTGACTTGAATCTGTTTGCGGTTAGTTGACTATTTGGGTCATCCGGGTTACTAGGTTAAAAGAATCTGGTAACATCACGATCCTCTTCATCCAACCCATATTAAGAAAGGCTTTTTTCTATATCTGACGACACGGCGTATTTGTGCATTCTAAATCGGAGAAAAATTCCGGTTAAATCATTAAAGTTTGGCCAAAGATCCATCAAACAATCATTTAATCTTAGACTAACAGGTGAAAGTTTGCAGCTGCAGTCAAATACAATTCTGATGGGCGTGGTTGACGACTTTTACAGTATGATGGTGCGGTATGGAATGAACATTTGTTTTGGTTGATCGTTCATCAACTCTCTCGATAAATCCACGTTTTTCTTGTTCATTTATAATTTTTCCGTTGTTCTATAAAAATGTAAGTTCACGACTAAGACGCTTATTGACATTATCTGTTCTCCGTTGTGCTTCTGTTGTCAAGTAAGGTGTGGTGTTCCTCCTTACAAGGTAACTTAGCAATATATCTTTCTGTTTCCATATGGTAACCTCTACATTTTGATTCATATACATCTTGGAATGGTCTGTTTTCAGATTTGTTGTCAGTATTATTTATACTAGCAGCTTGAACTTCTCAAAATTTCTCCAATATATGCTCTTCAAATTTGTGACCTACTAATATGTTCATCATTGACGTAAGTGTGTGATCTGGATTTGCAGGTATTCAATTGATTGTGCCGGACAGAAGGTTACGGATTTCCGACTTGACGGTAGTAGGTCCTGCTCCTCATACTATTCTATCATCGACAATTGACCAGTAATAATCGATTTAGATAGAATTCAATAGAGAAACTTCAACCATTGGGTCATGTGAGAGCGGATGGGCTAATTTCAAGCCAAACAAATACTTTAAATTTGTAATATTATGTACATAAGTTTTCATTGGTACAGCTATTTCTGGTACAATCAAAACGTTGATAGGTAATTTTCCGTTGTCTGTAAGTAAGTAAATGGTACCATTATTTTGATGTCGAACTGTTTTGTCCTCACTTGTGTCACAAAATCCTGACAAGTTTATGGTCTCCTGTCTGGTAATTGTCAAATCAAGCTCTGTAGCTAATTTTTCTGTGATGAAGGACATCTGTGCGCCCTTGTCAAATAATGTGTTTGTGTTAGTACATTGAATGCCCGAACTTACTTGCGCTACAGCAGTTTTTATTCTGTGTCTGTGAGTGAAGTACTGTGCCCGTTTTCTTCGCGTTGTGTTGTGTTTCCTGAATTGTGTTAATATTTACATAAGTGTTACTCTGTTTTTCATCTTTTTCAACCGCGTCTTTGCATAAACTAGTATGGTGTCATATTTTACATTTCCTGCAACTTTGGTGTGATTTGCAATCATCTATATTGGGAGGTCAAAGACAGTTAACACATAAACTATCCCGTTTAACAATATATACCTATATAATCAACAATAGAAATAATTACTGTGTGATCAATTATCTTAGTGCAGTTAACGGGGACATGTGATTCGTTACAAAAGTACACATGGTTTTACGTTTATTTGTCTGTTGATTTATTTTGTACGTACCTTTGCATTGGTGTGAAATGCTGCTGTAGCGGTATACGTTTCCGTATGATCATGCAGAGGAATTGCCTTCCTCCATTATGTAGATTTCGTGAGATAGTATTTGTAGTAGTTCATTTAATTGCCAACTATTTGATTCATGGTGTCTTGTTAGATTTATGCGTACGTCCCCCGGTAACTTTTTCAATATGACAGGGACCAATAATGGGCCATATGTATTCTCTGTCTGACCAACGGATTCTAAACCACGTACATATGTTTCAATTTTCTCGTAAAAAATATCGTCAGCTCTTATATGAAGGTATGTAAAATAATGCATTCATGTAGTTTTGTGTGATGTTGTGAACTTGTGGCATTTGTGTTTAGCGTTGATGTTTGTACTTAGATACATTTTGCTATTTAACGTATTTTTGTTTCTAAATTAAATAAATACTCATCAGAGTCAACGATTTCTGTTTCGAAAGTTCATCGGAATCAACAAGTTCTGTTCCGCTCTCCCCTTTTTCGTCTAATTTCTGGAATATTCTGAAAACGGCGCTTCTATGTCCTGCTAGTATCGATTTCAGCTTCAAATTCATCCTGGTCACTTGACACCAATATCGTTAAGTGGATACATCGGGCAACTATATAGCTAACAATAACAAAAGCGAATAGAATGTATGTATATCTATTCGGACTCTAATGTCAACACGTCACACTTAGGTAACATAACAATGATTAACAGGAGCGAAAACTTGATCAATTACTCCTTAACAAATTGTTTAAGTATCGGTACCCAATACGATTGTAGTACGTAAGTAAGCGTAGCACTGAGTCCAAAATGAAGTGAACGCTCGTGTGCGTCTGTCACTATCAGTTTGGTAAGTAAATGATTCGCAGGTAATAAATACGGAAATTTGGTATTCTCTGAAATCGTTGCGGTGTGAATCCTTCCATTGCATCTCACAAAACCACCGTCATCTATGAAGAGTCCTACTTGTCTAATGCTAGGATATTTCCTTGTGTTTTATCTCAGATGTTTGGTATATCGGTATATTGGTAGTTGGATATGAACCACTGAACGTAAGCAGTTACTCGAATCACTTTCCTGAAAGTTCCATATTTCGAATTGTCTATAACGTTACTGATACCATAGTGATCAGTATGAACTTCATTGTTTAGAAATACCTCGTCTTCGTTTTCTTCTGTAATTGTCAATACCTTTAACTAACTCGGTCTTTTTTTAATGACACTATCGATGTATTGATCGACGTCAATTCCTCGTGTTAAGAGATCGGTTGGGTTGCATTCTTTCGGGCAATATCTCCATTAATGTTGATTTTGTAGATTTTGTTATTTCTCGCACTCGATTCACAATAAATCGTTTAAACGGTTTCGATGATTTTAACCAGTGCAATACTATACAACTATCCGACCAAAAAACCACGTTTTTACATTCAAAGGTCGATTTTACATGAAAAGCTAGTCTAGTTCCAATAACGGCGGCCATAAGTTCTAGTTGCGGTTATGTTAGGTTTTTCACTTGCGCTAATCTGCTTTTTGCAATCACTAACGTAGTTTCGGTTCCGTTGTTCAGATATGCAGTCGCAAAATACGTGTAGTTCAAGGTATTCCGAAGATTAGATGAAGCAAAGGAGAATACAAATTTCGATGAAGTAGAAGTCATTGCAACACTCGGAAAACTTGTGCAAAAACAAACATTTTTTAGGACTTGAATGAACAAATTCTAAAGTTAACGGAATGTTACGATGTGGTAAATTAGATTATTTGATTCAGATGAATTTTCGGTTAATATGGTAACGAAGATTCAACACGTACGTAAGTTCATACAAAATGTCCAAAACCCTGCAGTCCCGTCAAATTGAATCAAATACTTAAGTACTAGAACGCACACTTTAAATCCAGAAACTATACCGTTTGTTTCAACGCACAACATAGCTAACCCACACAACACACAGTCGTTTGAAAACCAGTTTGCCCAAGCTAGTCTCACAATCAACACGCAACAAAGTACATTTTCTGCAGCTATTAATCAGAGTCACGGCCTACAAAACTTACGCTTCCAACTTTCAAAGGCACCATTTTAGAATGGCAAACCTTCTGGGACTCATATGAGTCGGCCTCACATCTGAACCTGTCACTTACAAATATACAAAAGTGTAACTGCTTGAAAGCTCATGAGCTAGAACACGAAGCACTAGGTTTAGAAATTCCTTCGCCTATAAATCAGTTTACAAGCTTACGAAGTTTTTACGATCAAATTGAAGGTAGTCAGGGTCTAGAAACTTTGGGTCAGACACATGAAACATACGGCACGCTACTTGTTCCCATTATTGTGAACAAATTACCCGTGGAAGTCAGAAAATATCTCGCGCGAGAACATAGAATAAAAACCTTGGTATTACGGGACCTCCGTAAAAGCATATAAGATGAGATCGTTATACTGGACACAGGACAATAGAGTCGACACCCGAAATTGATGAAATGTAAATCTTACAAGAATATTGAGACTAGACCTAGCGTTTTCTGTCACGAAATACACGCACCAACTCGTTGCAGTAAAATAGCCGACACAGAATCCCGTATGAACAGCTTAGTTATTCTTTAACTGCCTTGTTATACACATACTTAACGAATGTAAATCTAAACACACATGTACACATTGTAATGAGAAACACCATACAAACTAATGTAATGCACTTCCAAGAAACAATATAATTTTATTAAAACAAGGGAATGAGGTTAGCCATAGAAACAAGAGTAGTAACTCAGCGCATACTAATTTTCGCGCAAAAGGAAATCAGAGCAGCAACCCGTTAATCCCACTATCTTCGAATTCGACCAACGTTCAACTCGTGAATGACATTCGTAATACGGAACATGATGCTACTATTTTGTATTCTCAATCGACAGAATTGCAATCAATGTAATTTTGTAAACTGCCGTAGCACAAGTAGGCTCAAATCAGTACTTTATCGATACGAATATTCTTTTTGACGAAAGAGCGCAAACATCTTTTTTAACGCAGAACTTAACTTAATTTACAGATAGCGGGAACAGAAATAATATATTTATCGGCATTTGGAGGTGGAGAGAAAAACACGAGACACATAGAAAAGTCAACAATCTATCTGAAAACCGTTGCAGGACACGTCTTGTCAATCAAAGTACAGATGATCGGCATGTTGATCGGCATGCCTCTACAGAATTACATACGTAACATTGATACACAGAACGGTTATTTGCGTGGTTTAAAGTTAGCGCACACGGTGAAAAAGCATGATTCATTCGAGATATCGTTGCTGGTAGGCGCATATCACTACGGGGACATTGTTAACGATTATATAGTACGTGGAAACGATCCGACCGCCGTGAAATCCAAGATTGGATATATGCTTTCGGTACTTATATACGGTACGAAAACAAACACGTCGAAGACTAGTATGTTTAATGTTCTAATATCACACAAAGTTGAAGAATACAATCTAGAGAGATTTTGGAATTTAGATTCAATAGGAATAAAAAGCAGGGAAGTAGACGAAGACGACAATGCATATATTAAAATCTATCAGGACAGATCAATTGAGTTCTGAGAAACTAAATATTTCGCTAGGTTACCTTGGAAACATGATGAATTGCCTATAAATTAAGCAGTCACGAACAGAACGACTGAAAACGTCCTTCAAAGACTTACTAAAATCTCAGATATGTTAAAGAAGTACGGAAACATTATACAAGAACAGGAACGAAGAGGATTCAAAGAAAAGGTAGATGAAACAGCTGAACTTAAGAAAAATATCACTACATTTCTAATCATCCTGTACAGAAGGAATCAAGCACTATGCCTATCAGAATTGTTTACGACTACAGTTGTCGACAGTCGCATAATTCGCCAAGTTTAAATGACTGCCTTTTGGATACACCGCCGAAGCTAAACGACCTGAAAAAAATTCTGATGAGATTTACAGACAATTCTGTCGCCATAACAACGGATATTTAAAAAAGCCTTTTTACATGAAGGATTACAAAAAAGGGTGATCGAGACGATACACGTTTCTGGTGGCTAAGTAACCCATCCGACCCAACAAGTTATTTACAGACTTAGAAGTTCAAATCCGTTCTGTTCGGAGCGACTTGTTCGCCGTTTATACCAAACGCCACGATATTTAACATTTACAACGTAATAACACTATCACAGATACATTGATGGAAAGAGATTTGTATGTGGACAACATTCTGTTAAGTTTACAGAACGAGGGTGTGCTGACTATAAGGAAGGGAGAACAATGATGGAGGAAACTGGATTCTATCTACGATCCTGGACGTCAAACAGTGTGGATATACGTAAGCTAGCTAAGACAGAAAAAGTACTATATGCGGACAAAACACAAAAGTACTTGGTATGTTATGGAATAGCTGATTCGATGATCTGATGTACCAGAAATTAATACGGCAGCTTTGTGAAAAATTGTGCAAATCCTGCTACAAGAATAAAATTTGGCATAGACCTTCCTCGGCTATTACTCTTTTATTTCAGATAAGGAGGCATTTGAAAAAAAATGTCTCACTTCCGGTAAAAATCCAAAATGGCCGACATCATACTTAAATCAAATATCAGAGGCTAGTGTGTGAAAAGCGGTTTTTATCATGCTGCTATAATAATATTTGGTACAAACCTTTGTTATGTACTACTTTTGGATATATTATATAGATGAGATGTCTTTAAAACCCTACTTTCGGTAAAATCCAACATGACGGACATTGTACTAAAATAAGCTTATTTTTTAGGGAGGGTGATTGAAACGTGTTTTGACGTATTGCTACTATCATTAAATTGTTCAGGAACCTTTCTTTGATGCTGCTAATGGATATAATAAATAAGAGATATGTCTTTAAAATCATTACTTCCGGTTATATTCAATCTGGCGGACATAAAATATCATTATTTTATTTTGATATTCATATTTATTTCAAAATGTAAAGAAACTGGGTTTTTTTGTGCTGGTCAGTAAACATTTGGATTTGGCTTTAAGTTATCCTCTAAACCACTTATTCTATTCTATAGATAATGATTAAATACAAAATTAACACTTCCGGTAAATAAAACCAATTTTGCGTAAATTTTAAAGATGAGTCCTCAGTCCATATCTTCGATGTAGAGTTTTGGATAGATTGATGAAAATAAAATAAAATCACTTTAGTACTAAAACATCTTTAAAATTACGGATTAATGGCCGCAAATATTCACAATCGGAGAGCTGATTTTCCTCATTTAAAAAGACAGCGGTATTGTTTCTTACATCAATAATGTACAAGCTCCTGATAAGGTGAAGAGGCCTCACAAAGAATTGTCCAAAAGGGTTCCAATGGTTCATATTTTTCCTTTCGCCATACATAAGCGTCTGGAATAGTAAGCATAGAAACCAATCCCAAGCTTGTTACTCATCCACACCCGCTATGGTATATTGCACGTTTTACATGCTGAAAAAAACTGGACCGAGTCGTATAAATAGCCTCATAAGCGTCTGGACTAGTTAGCATAGGAAAAAAATAAGCGTGTTACTCATACAAACCCGCCATGGTATATTGCACGTTTTACATGCTGAAAAACACTAGACCGAGTCGTTCAAATAGCATTAATAAGTCTTTCCACTTCCAAAAACATGTTTTCTTGCTTCATAAACCCCATCTGATAAGTTTGTTCGATCTTACTACAAAACCACGTATCATTTTATCAATGACATTATCAAATCCATATCTGGTGATGTTGGCTGATCAATCATCATTCTAAATCATAAAGTCACATCTTCAAACGCCATCCATGTCAACAACGAAGTTCCCTTTCAAGTAAAAGTGCATTTGAAAGGTCATGGATAGATTATATCTAAAGCTTTTCCCACTTCCAAATGCAAGCCAAAGTTCGTCTGCCCCTTTGTCACAGAATAACGAAACAGCAATGACAGCAGCATCAGAATCGACTGTTCAAGTCATGACTCAGTTAAGTCTGTGTATCACTGCATCAGACACATGTATATTGATTCTATAGTATAAGCCTCTTCATTTTAACATGGGGCTAAACTTGAAACACCATCATGTGGTGAATAACACAGAACATCCTGAGCATTTGTTGCTACAACTTACTCTCCCTCAAAATCTATTGAGCAAGCTCCTGAGAATAAAAACTAAAAAGTTATTTCTTAATGTCGTCATCTCTCAGAAAACTTTACCAATTTTGAGATTTGTTTTGACTCTGGATTCGTCTATGTATTCCCTAACCCCTAAATGTAGCTCTTTTTTCTTGTGGCAGCCTTCAAACTACCCGTATTTTCAATGTACGCGTTCATCCACTGTTGTTTACAGTTTCAAGTTGTTTCATAACGAGTATGCTGATAGGGCATTATGCCCTTACCTTAAAAAAAACATGAAACTATTATGATGAAGTCTTAAATGCATATGACAGTTGTAGCAACACATGTTCAGGATATTCTATCTTTACCACCACGCGATGCATTTCAAGTTAAACACCATATTCATATTAAAAGGCTGACACTAGAATCATGGTGCATGTGTCTGATGCAGTGAAACACGAACTTAAACAAGTCATTATTCGAACAGTCGTTTCTGATGATGCTGTCATTACTGTTTCGCTATTCCGTGAGATAGGGGTAGACAAACTATGGATTGTGTTTAGGAGGAGGAAAAGCTTTGGATAAATATATATCAATGACCTTCCAAATGCACTAGCGATGAGTGATCACACACACATATTGTGATCCATATATTTCCGGTTGTGATACGGTTCTCTGTTTTCTTGAAAAAGACATTGCATTTGCAGATGTAACTTTCACATAAAGAATAATAATTGATCCGTCTCAATCACCGGTGTTTACTGTAAGATAGCACAAACTTATCATATGGGGTTAGCATGGTTAACAAAGCAAGAAATATCTATTTACGCAAAAGGGTAGGTTAATTGAGGCTATCAACTTAGTCTAGTCTTTTCCAGCATGCAAAACGTACAATATACTAAGACACGTGTCAAGGGGACGAGCCTGAAATTGGCTCTTATGCTACCAAGTCCAGGCGCTAATGGATGACGACGGGACAAAGAGGATCACTTTAAAAAAAACTCTTTCTGAGGCCTCATCATGTTGTCAGAAGCTTGCACATTGTGGATGTAAGAAAGGTGCCGCGGTTGTTGTTAATGTGGAAAATCAAGTCTCCCGTGCCCTGCGTCGTGTGCATGTGGTGGTAACTGGGAATACACATATTTTTTTGGCCAAATAGTAGTAGTTTTTAAAATGTTTTAGTACTTAAGTGATTTTCTTTGTTTAAATCAATCTATCCAAAACTCTACATCGAAGATATAGATTGAGTACTCATCTTTGACCTTTACGCCATATTGTTTTTTTTACCGGAAGTGTTAACTTTGTATTCAAATATCAACTACAGAATATGATTAGTGGTTTAGAGGATAAATTAAAGCATATGGTTAATGACCACCACAAAAAAAACCCACTTTCTTCACATTTTAAACAGAAGTTAAATATCAAAATAAAAAAATGATATATTTATGTCCGCCATTTTTAATATTACCGGAAAAAAGGGTTTTTAAGACATATGTCTTATACATTGTATCCCTTAGAAGCATCAAAGAAAGGTTCCTGCACAATTTAATAATAGTAACAATACGTTAAAACACATTTCAATCACCCTCCCTAAAAAATAAGCTTATTTACGTCAATGTCCACCATATTGGATTCTACCGGAAGTAGGGTTTTTAAAGACATCTAATCTATATAATATATCCAAAAGTAGTACATAAAAAAGGTTTGTATCTTTTAGTTTTGCCAGTCGGCAATAGTTCAATTCGACTTAGTGATATACCAGGGTAAACCCCTTTCTCTTTGATGACTGACTCGTACGGTTCTAGGGCATAAGTGCAATATGCCATTTTAGAGTCAATGCCCACCTCTACCTCTGGTATAATGGCCTACGTGGAGAATCCGTTGTAAACCAGGATACCATATCCCCCTTTTAACCCTATGCTGACAAACTCGCACGGGTCTAGGGTATAAGTGCTATATACCATTTTAAAGGCAATAAGTACCTCTACCTCCGGTATCATTGCCCGCGTAGAGAATCTCTTAGTTTGTCCAGCCGGCAATAGTTCATTTCGAATTTGTGATATACCAGGGTACCCACCTTACCCTTTCCTGACTAACTCGCACGGGTCTAGCGGATAAGTGATCTGGACCATTTTAGAGGAAATACCCATCTCTACGTATGGTATAATGGCCAATGTGGAGAATCTCTTAGTTTGTCCAGCCGGCAATAGTTCATTTCGAATTTGTGATATACCAGGGTATCCACCTTACCCTTTCCTGACTAAATCATACGGGTCTAGGGGATAAGTGCTCTGGGCCATTTTAGAGGCAATACCAACCTCTACCTCTGGTATAATGGTCGGTGTGGAGAATCTCTTAGTTTGGCCAGCCGGCAATAGTTCAGTTCGAATTCGTTGTATCTTGGATTCCATATCCCCCCTTTGAACCCTCTACTGACAAACTCGTACGGGTCTAGGGTATAAGTGCTATGGGCCATTTTAAAGGCAATAAGTACCTCTTCCTTTGGTATCATTGCCCACGTGGAGAATCTCTTCGTTTGGCCAGCCGGCCAATAGTTCCTTTTCGAATTTGTGATATACCAGGGTACCCCCCCCCCCTTATCCTTTTCTGACTAACTCGTACGGGTCTAGGGCATAAGTGCTATGGCATTTTAGAGGCAATACCAACCTCTACCTCTGGTATAATGGTCGGTGTGGAGAATCTCTTAGTTTGGCCAGCCGGCAATAGTTCAGTTCGAATTCGTTGTTTCTTGGATTCCATATCCCCCCTTTGAACCCTCTAATGACAAACTCGTACGGGTCTAGGGTATAAGTGCTATAGGCCATTTTAAAGGCAATAAGTACCTCTTCCTCTGGTATTATTGCCCACGTGGAGAATCTCTTCGTTTGGTCAGCCGGCAATAGTTCATTTTCGAATTTGTGATATACCAGGGCACCCCCCTTATCCTTTTCTGACTTACTCGTACGGGTCTAGGGCATAAGTTCTATGGGCCATTTTAGAGGCAATACCAACCTCTACCTCTGGTATAATGGTCGATGTGGAGAATCTCTTAGTTTGGCCAGCCGGCAATAGTTCAGTTCGAATTCGTTGTATCTTGGATTCCATATCCCCCCTTTGAACCCTCTACTGACAAACTCGTACGGGTCTAGGGTATAAGTGCTCTGGGCCATTTTAAAGGCAATAAGTACTTCTTCCGCTGGTATCATTGCCCACGTGGAGAATCTCTTCGTTTGGCCAGCCGGCAATAGTTCATTTTCGAATTTGTGATATACCCGGGTACCCCCCTCCCCCCTTATCCTTTTCTGACAAACTCGTACGGGTCTAGGGCATAAGTGCTATGGTATTTAAGAGGCAATACCAACCTCTACCTCTGGTATAATGGTCGGGGTGGAGAATTTCTTAGTTTGGCCAGCCGGCAATAGTTCAGTTCGAATTCGTTGTATCTTGGATTCCATATCCCCCTTTGAACCCTCTAATGACAAACTCGTACGGGTCTAGGGTATAAGTGCTATAGGCCATTTTAAAGGCAATAAGTACCTCTTCCTCTGGTATCATTGCCCACGTGGAGAATCTCTTTGTTTGGCCAGCCGGCAATAGTTCATTTTCGAATTTGTGATATACCAGGGTACCCCCTCCCTTATCCTTTTCTGACTAACTCGTACGGTTCTAGGGCATAAGTGCTATGGCATTTAAGAGGCAATACCAACCTCTACCTCTGGTATAATGGTCGGGGTGGAGAATTTCTTAGTTTGGCCAGCCGGCAATAGTTCAGTTCGAATTCGTTGTATCTTGGATTCCATATCCCCCCTTTGAACCCTCTAATGACAAACTCGTACGGGTCTAGGGTATAAGTGCTATAGGCCATTTTAAAGGCAATAAGTACCTCTTCCTCTGGTATCATTGCCCACGTGGAGAATCTCTTCGTTTGGCCAGCCGGCAATAATTCATTTTCGAATTTGTGATATACCAGGGTACCCCCCCTTATCCTTTTCTGACTAACTCGTACGGGTCTAGGGCATAAGTGCTATGGGCCATTTTAGAGGCAATACCATCCTCTACCTCTGGTATAATGGTCGGTGTCGAAAATCTCTTAGTTTGGCCAGCCGGCAATAGTTCAGTTCGAATTCGTTGTATCTTGGATTTCATATCCCCCCTTTGAACCCTCTACTGACAAACTCGTACGGGTCTAGGGTATAAGTGCTATGGGCCATTTTAAAGGCAATAAGTACCTCTTCCTCTGGTATCATTGCCCACGTGGAGAATCTCTTCGTTTGGCCAGCCGGCAATAATTCATTTTCGAATTTGTGATATACCAGGGTACCCCCCCTTATCCTTTTCTGACTAACTCGTACGGGTCTAGGGCATAAGTGCTATGGGCCATTTTAGAGGCAATACCATCCTCTACCTCTGGTATAATGGTCGGTGTCGAAAATCTCTTAGTTTGGCCAGCCGGCAATAGTTCAGTTCGAATTCGTTGTATCTTGGATTTCATATCCCCCTTTGAACCCTCTACTGACAAACTCGTACGGGTCTAGGGTATAAGTGCTATGGGCCATTTTAAAGGCAATAAGTACCTCTTCCGCTCGTATCATTGCCCACGTGGAGAATCTCTTCGTTTGGTCAGCCGGCAATAGTTCATTTTCGAATTTGTGATATACCAGGGTACCCCCCCTTATCCTTTTCTGACAAACTCGTACGGGTCTAGGGCATAAGTGCTATGGCATTTTAGAGGCAATACCAACCTCTACCTCTGGTATAATGGTCGGTGTGGAGAATCTCTTAGTTTGGCCAGCCGGCAATAGTTCAGTTCGAATTCGTTGTTTCTTGGATTCCATATCCCCCCTTTGAACCCTCTAATGACAAACTCGTACGGGTCTAGGGTATAAGTGCTATGGGCCATTTTAAAGGCAATAAGTACCTCTTCCTCTGGTATCATTGCCCACGTGGAGAATCTCTTCGTTTGGTCAGCCGGCAATAGTTCATTTTCGAATTTGTGATATACCAGGGTACCCCCCTTATCCTTTTCTGACTTACTCGTACGGGTCTAGGGCATAAGTTCTATGGGCCATTTTAGAGGCAATACCAACCTCTACCTCTGGTATAATGGTCGATGTGGAGAATCTCTTAGTTTGGCCAGCCGGCAATAGTTCAGTTCGAATTCGTTGTATCTTGGATTCCATATCCCCCCTTTGAACCCTCTACTGACAAACTCGTACGGGTCTAGAGTATAAGTGCTATGGGCCATTTTAAAGGCAATAAGTACTTCTTCCGCTGGTATCATTGCCCACGTGGAGAATCTCTTCGTTTGGCCAGCCGGCAATAGTTCATTTTCGAATTTGTGATATACCAGGGTACCCCCCCCCCCCTTATCCTTTTCTGACAAACTCGTACGGGTCTAGGGCATAAGTGCTATGGGCCATTTCAGAGGCAATACCAACCTCTACCTCTGGTATAATGGTCGGGGTGGAGAATTTCTTAGTTTGGCCAGCCGGCAATAGTTCAGTTCGAATTCGTTGTATCTTGGATTCCATATCCCCCTTTGAACCCTCTAATGACAAACTCGTACGGGTCTAGGGTATAAGTGCTATAGGCCATTTTAAAGGCAATAAGTACCTCTTCCTCTGGTATCATTGCCCACGTGGAGAATCTCTTTGTTTGGCCAGCCGGCAATAGTTCATTTTCGAATTTGTGATATACCAGGGTACCCCCTCCCTTATCCTTTTCTGACTAACTCGTACGGTTCTAGGGCATAAGTGCTATGAGCCATTTTAGAGGCAATACCAACCTCTACCTCTGGTATAATGGTCGGTGTGGAGAATCTCTTAGTTTGGCCAGTCGGCAATAGTTCAGTTCGAATTCGTTGTATCTTGGATTCCATATCCCCCCTTTGAACCCTCTACTGACAAACTCGTACGGGTCTAGGGTATAAGTGCTATAGACCATTTTAAAGGCAATAAGTTCCTCTTCCTCTGGTATCATTGCCCACGTGGAGAATCTCTTCGTTTGGCCAGCCGGCAATAGTTCATTTTCGAATTTGTGATATACCAGGGTACCCCCCTTATCCTTTTCTGACTAACTCGTACGGGTCTAGGGCATAAGTGCTATGGGCCATTATAGAGGCAATACCAACCTCTACCTCTGGTATAATGGTCGGTGTGGAAAATCTCTTAGTTTGGCCAGCCGGCAATAGTTCAGTAAGAATTCGTTGTATCTTGGATTCCATATCCCCCCTTTGAACCCTCTACTGACAAACTCGTACGGGTCTAGGGTATAAGTGCTATGGGCCATTTTAAAGGCAATAAGTTCCTCTTCCTCTGGTAGCATTGCCCACGTGGAGAATCTCTTCGTTTGGCCAGCCGTCAATAGTTCATTTTCGAATTTGTGATATACCAGGGTACCCCCCTTATCCTTTTCTGACTAACTCGTACGGGTCTAGGGCATAAGTGCTATGGGCCATTATAGAGGCAATACCAACCTCTACCTCTGGTATAATGGTCGGTGTGGAGAATCTCTTAGTTTGGCCAGCCGGCAATAGTTCAATTCGAATTCGTTGTATCTTGGATTCCATATCCCCCCTTTGAACCCTCTACTGACAAAATCGTACGGGTCTAGGGTATAAGTGCTATGAGCCATTTTAAAGGCAATAAGTTCCTCTTCCTCTGGTATCATTGTCCACGTGGAGAATCTCTTCGTTTGGCCAGCCGGTAATAGTTCATTTTCGAATTTGTGATATACCAGGGTACCCCCCCCCCCCTTATCCTTTTCTGACTAACTCGTACGGGTCTAGGGCATAAGTGCTATGGGCGATTATAGAGGCAATACCAACCTCTACCTCTGGTATAATGGTCGGTGTGGAGAATCTCTTAGTTTGGCCAGCCGGCAATAGTTCAGTTCGAATTCGTTGTATCTTGGATTCCATATCCCCCCTTTGAACCCTCTACTGACAAAATCGTACGGGTCTAGGGTATAAGTGCTATGGGCCATTTTAAAGGCAATAAGTACCTCTTCCTCTGGTATCATTGCCCACGTGGAGAATCTCTTCGTTTGGCCAGCCGGCAATAGTTCATTTTCGAATTTGTGATATACAAGGGTACGCCCCCCCCTTATCCTTTTCTGACTAACTCGTACGGGTCTAGGGCATAAGTGCTATGGGCCATTTTAGAGGCAATACCAACCTCTACCTCTGGTATAATGGTCGGTGTGGAGAATCTCTTAGTTTGGCCAGCCGGCAATCGTTCAGTTCGAATTCGTTGTATCTTGGATTCCATATCCCCCTTTTGAACCCTCTAATGACAAACTCGTACGGGTCTAGGGTATAAGTGCTATGAGCCATTTTAAAGGCAATAAGTACTTCTTCCTCTGGTATTATTGCCCACGTGGAGAATCTCTTTGTTTGGCCAGCCGGCAATAGTTCATTTTCGAATTTGTGATATACCAGGGTACCCAGCCCCCCCCCCCCCCCCTTATCTTTTTCTGACTAACTCGTACGGGTCTAGGGCATAAGTGCTATGGACCATTTTAGAGGCAATACCAACCTCTACCTCTGGTATAATGGTCGGTGTGGAGAATCTCTTAGTTTGACCAGCCGGCAATAGTTCAGTTCGAATTCGTTGTATCTTGGATTCCATATCCCCCCTTTGAACCCTTTACTGACAAACTCGTACGGGTCTAGGGTATAAGTGCTATGGGCCATTTTAAAGGCAATAAGTTCCTCTTCCTCTGGTATCATTGCCCACGTGGAGAATCTCTTCGTTTGGCCAGCCGGCAATAGTTCATTTTCGAATTTGTGATATACCAGGGTACCCCCCTTATCCTTTTCATACTATCTCGTACGTGTCTAGGGCATAAGTGCTATGGGCCATTTTAGAGGCAATACCAACCTCTACCTCTGGTATGATGGTCGATGTGGAGAATCTCTTAGTTTGGCCTGCCGACAATAGTTCAGTTCGAATTCGTTGTATCTTGGATTCCATATCCCCTCTTTGAACCCTCTACTGACAAACTCGTACGGGTCTAGAGTATAAGTGCTATGGACCATTTTAAAGGCAATAAGTACCTCTTCCTCTGGTATCATTGCCCACGTGGAGAATCTCTTCGTTTGGCCAGCCGGCAATAGTTCATTTTCGAATTTGTGATATACCAGGGTACCCCCCCTTATCCTTTTCTGACTAACTCGTACGAGTCTAGGGCATAAGTGCTATGGGCCATTTTAGAGGCAATACCAACCTCTACCTCTGGTATAATGGTCGGTGTGGAGAATTTCTTAGTTTGGCCAGCCGGCAATAGTTCAGTTCGAATTCGTTGTATCTTGGATTCCATATCCCCCCTTTGAACCCTCTAATGACAAACTCGTACGGGTCTAGGGTATAAGTGTTTTAGGCCATTTTAAAGGCAATAAGTACCTCTTCCTCTGGTATCATTGCCCACGTGGAGAATCTCTTTGTTTGGCCAGCCGGCAATAATTCATTTTCGAATTTGTGATATACCAGGGTACCCGCCCTTATCCTTTTCTGACTAACTCGTACGGGTCTAGGGCATAAGTGCTATGGGCCATTTTAGAGGCAATACCAACCTCTACCTCTGGTATAATGGTCGGTGTGGAGAATCTCTTAGTTTGGCCAGCCGGCAATAGTTCAGTTCTAATTCGTTGTATCTTGGATTCCATATCCCCCCTTTGAACCCTCTAATGACAAACTCGTACGGGTCTAGGGTATAAGTGCTATAGGCCATTTTAAAGGCAATAAGTACCTCTTCCGCTGGTATCATTGCCCACGTGGAGAATCTCTTCGTTTGGCCAGCCGGCAATAGTTCATTTTCGAATTTGTGATATACCAGGGTACCCCCCTCCCTTATCCTTTTCTGACTAACTCGTACGGGTCTAGGGCATAAGTGCTATGGGCCATTTTAGAGGCAATACCAACCTCTACCTCTGGTATAATGGTCGGTGTGGAGAATCTCTAAGTTTGGCCAGCCGGCAATAGTTCAGTTCGAATTCGTTGTATCTTTGATTCCATATCCCCCCTTTGAATCCTCTACTGACAAACTCGTACGGGTCTAGGGTATAAGTGCTATGGGCCATTTTAAAGGCAATAAGTTCCTCTTCCTCTGGTATCATTGCCCACGTGGAGAATCTCTTCGTTTGGCCAGCCGGCAATAGTTCATTTTCGAATTTGTGATATACCAGGGTACCCCCCTTATCCTTTTCTGACTAACTCGTACGGGTCTAGGGCATAAGTGCTATGGGCCATTATAGAGGCAATACCAACCTCTACCTCTGGTATAATGGTCGGTGTGGAGAATCTCTTAGTTTGGCCAGCCGGCAATAGTTCAGTTCGAATTCGTTGTATCTTGGATTCCATATCCCCCCTTTGAACCCTCTACTGACAAAATCGTACGGGTCTAGGGTATAAGTGCTATGGGCCATTTTAAAGGCAATAAGTACCTCTTCCTCTGGTATCATTGCCCACGTGGAGAATCTCTTCGTTTGGCCAGCCGGCAATAGTTCATTTTCGAATTTGTGATATACCAGGGTACCCCCTTATCCTTTTCTGACTAACTCGTACGGGTCTAGGGCATAAGTGCTATGGGCCATTTTAGAGGCAATACCAACTTCTACCTCTGGTATAATGGTCGGTGTGGAGAATCTCTTAGTTTGGCCAGCCGGCAATAGTTCAGTTCGAATTCGTTGTATCTTGGATTCCATATCCCCCCTTTGAACCCTCTACTGACAAACTCGTACGGGTCTAGGGTATAAGTGCTATGGGCCATTTTAAAGGCAATAAGTACCTCTTCCTCTGGTATCATTGCCCACGTGGAGAATCTCTTCGTTTGGCCAGCCGGCAATAGTTCATTTTCGAATTTGTGATATACCAGGGTACCCCCCCTTATCCTTTTCTGACTAACTCGTACGGGTCTAGGGCATAAGTGCTATGGGCCATTTTAGAGACAGTATTAACCTCTACCTCTGGTATAATGGTCGGTGTGGAGAATCTCTTAGTTCGGCCAGCCGGCAATAGTTCAGTTCGAATTCGTTGTATCTTGGATTCCATATCCCCCCTTTGAACCCTCTACTGACAAAATCGTACGGGTCTAGGGTATAAGTGCTATGGGCCATTTTAAAGGCAATAAGTACCTCTTCCGCTGGGGTCATTGCCCACGTGGAGAATCTCTTCGTTTGGCCAGCCGGCAATAGTTCATTTTCGAATTTGTGATATACAAGGGTACGCCCCCCCCCTTATCCTTTTCTGACTAACTCGTACGGGTCTAGGGCAGAAGTGCTATGGGCCATTTTAGAGGCAATACCAACCTCTACCTCTGGTATAATGGTCGGTGTGGAGAATCTCTTAGTTTGGCCAGCCGGCAATTATAGTTCAGTTCGAATTCGTTGTATCTTGGATTCCATATCCCCCTTTTGAACCCTCTAATGACAAACTCGTACGGGTCTAGGGTATAAGTGCTATGGGCCATTTTAAAGGCAATAAGTACCTCTTCCTTTGGTATCATTGCCCACGTGGAGAATCTCTTCGTTTGGCCAGCCGGCAATAGTTCATTTTCGAATTTGTGATATACCAGGGTACCCACCCACCCCCTTATCCTTTTCTGACTAACTCGTACGGGTCTAGGGCATAAGTGCTATGGACCATTTTAGAGGCAATACCAACCTCTACCTCTGGTATAATGGTCGGTGTGGAGAATCTCTTAGTTTGACCAGCCGGCAATAGTTCAGTTCGAATTCGTTGTATCTTGGATTCCATATCCCCCCTTTGAACCCTCTACTGACAAACTCGTACGGGTCTAGGGTATAAGTGCTATGGGCCATTTTAAAGGCAATAAATACCTCTTCCTCTGGTATCATTGCCCACGTGGAGAATCTCTTCGTTTGGCCAGCCAGCAATAGTTCATTTTCGAATTAGTGATATACCAGGGTACCCCCTTATCCTTTTCATACTATCTCGTACGGGTCTAGGGCATAAGTGCTATGGGCCATTTTAGAGGCAATACCAACCTCTACCTCTGGTATGATGGTCGATGTGGAGAATCTCTTAGTTTGGCCTGCCGGCAATAGTTCAGTAAGAATTCGTTGTAAACCGGATACCATATCCCCCCTTTTAACCCTCTACTGACAAACTCGTACGGGTCTAGGGTACAAGTGCTATAGGCCATTTTAAAGGCAATAAGTACCTCTTCGTCTGGTACCATTGCCCACGTGGAGAATCTCTTCGTTTGGCCAGCCGGCAATAGTTCATTTTAGAATTTGTGATATACCAGGGTACCCCTTATCCTCTCCTGACTAACTCGTACGGGTCTAGGGCATAAGTGCTATGGGCCATGTTAGAGGCAATACCAACCTCTACCTCTGGTATGATGGTCAATGTGGAGAATCTCTTAGTTTTGCCAGCCGGCAATAGTTCAGTAAGAATTCGTTGTAAACCGGATACCATATCCCCCCTTTGAACCCTCTAATGACAAACTCGTACGGGTCTAGGGTACAAGTGCTATAGGCCATTTTAAAGGCAATAAGTACCTCTTCGTCTGGTACCATTGCCCGTGTGGAGAATCTCTTCGTTTGGCCAGCCGGCAATAGTTCATTTTAGAATTTGTGATATACCAGGGTACCCCTTATCCTCTCCTGACTAACTCGTACGGGTCTAGGGCATAAGTGCTATGGGCCATGTTAGAGGCAATACCAACCTCTACCTCTGGTATGATGGTCAATGTGGAGAATCTCTTAGTTTGGCCAGCCGGCAATAGTTCAGTAAGAATTCGTTGTAAACCGAATACCATATCCCCCCTTTGAACCCTCTACTGACAAACTCGTACGGGTCTAGGGTATAAGTGCTATGGGCCATTTTAAAGGCAATAAGTACCTCTTCGTCTGATACCATTGCCCACGTGGAGAATCTCTTCGTTTGGCCAGCCGGCAATAGTTCATTTTCGAATTTGTGATATACCAGGGTACCCCCTTATTCTCTCCTGACTAACTCGTACGGGTCTAGGGCATAAGTGCTATGGGCCATTTTAGAGGCAATAATATGAATTGTTAATAATGACTCAGATTGGTCCCCATAATTTTGAAGAATCATATGTCATTAAAATAGTAATTGACAGTTGTTATTTTTCTGTTATTTTTATTTCTGCAATTAACTATGTTTCTATTTTTCTGATGTGTTTAAATAGAAAATACTGTCGTAATATTGTATGTTTAAGTTTCAAAATTGGACTATATTTGTAGACAACGAACAAATGACCATCAATTCTCTGTCATTCCTAAATTTCTATATTTAATCATTTTTTTAAATTTATTGTAGCTTACATTGATTTAATTATCACAAAATTTTAATAAGAACTGTTCTTTACTTTATTTGTTTGTTGTAATGTCCCGTTTAATTTCTATATTTAATTATATTTTTTTAAAACTTGTTATTGCTTTAGTTTACATTATTTCTCTAATCACAGAATGTTAAAAGACCATTTCTTTGTTTTATATTTATAGAGGCATTTACATTTTTTTAATAACATTTACAATGTTGTTTAAAGACGCAGACCTTGAAGAAGACCCAAAGTTGATTCAATAAACGCGGACCTCGAAGAAGACACCCATTGACATGCCTATTTGAAGTAATATCAAATATAAATAGGAACGTTATTTAATTATAATTATCGTTCATAGTTTCTAACAACACTTCTTCGAACGCAAGTCATCTCATGAATATTATTGACGGCTCATGAATATTATTGAAGGCTGGCCTCATGAATATTAACGCCGGCTGCTATCGACGGCTAGATCCACACTAGTGTAAAATGGAAGCAATTTTTATGCAAACAATTATTACCTGTATAACTATTTCAAGATATTTTGTTTTAGAAATCAAACTGGTAAGTTAAAAAATCCATATAAAGCAACTAAGATCAGGGAACGCAAGCATAGGCGGACCCGGGGGGGGGGGGGGGGGGGGGGGGGGGGAATTTGGTTGATTATATAGGGAATCATTGAAGCATGACTGGAGCGGGCCCCCCTTAGGAAAAGTTCTGGGTCCGCCACTGGCAAGATAATTTTTTATCGAGGACCATGAATTTCAATATTGTTGAAAGCTCAACAGACATGTATATAACTAAACACAGGGACTTTAAATACAGTCTAGTATATACTTAGTATAGAAATTCCCTGCTACAACGAATGGGGGTGTTTAGCTACTAAGGCATGGACCATAATGTTCTCGTACGATCGGGAGAAGCGGTTTAAAACAGCTGATTCAGCCGGTAACGAATTCCCGATATCATAAAAGATTCACAATTTAAAGGGAACTCCCTCTGCTCAATTGAGCCCCTAAATAAATGTGAATAGTTAAGTTTATTTAAAAATATGTGTTATGAACCGGTTCACTTTCGATCAAAAATCCGGAAAATGACGCATATCACGTATCATGATAACACTTTTAAAACTGTAAACTTGTGTTGTTTATAAAATAGATTCAAGTTCTTGGTGTACATATTGTCAATATTGCACATTATATCTTCAAAAAAAAAAATTTGGTGTAGAAAATTCAGGGCAGTTGCCTCCCCTGCCTCATAGGTAGTTACGGCCCTGCGTTTTGTACAAAAATTTACTAATACAGGTATACACCTTATCGCTATTCCCGGCTGACCCGGGAATCTGTCGACAGCATACAAGTGAACAATCACTTTTCCATTTTGGCGTCAGATATTTTTTATTAATATGACGTCAAAATTTTATGGGAACCTGTGTGATATCCAGTAATGGCATTAAAGGTGTATCCAGGCATCACATCCTTTTGTTGTATAATTTGCGACGGTTGTTATTAGTATCTTATTTGTAAAGAATCTTCTATATCGTGTCGTAAATAGAACTTTAAAAACATTGCAAAAAATATACACCTGTACATAAAAACTCAGAATAGATCGAACATTATCCTGGTTCCCGGTACTAGGTTCCAGGTATTAGCTATTAGCCATACTCTCTCACGAGGTATTGGTATATGTGTAACATACTGAATATTGCGATCGGGAACCAGTCTATTCGAACATCATCTGGTGAGCTTATGTATACCCTTCTTTCTAAATCATCCCCCCTTATTTGTAAAATTTGTCTTCCAATGTTGGTAGTTACTAGATATATTGGTAACAAGATTGGTAGCAGGATTGTGAATTATGTTGTTTCCTTTTACGACATAGGTTCTAGAACAAAATTAATTATTTGAGGAGAGGGGTTGTCCACCACATTTTTATGACGTAATGTTCACGTAAAACTTGTTACTGTATTATTAAAGGGAGGGTATCGTGATCATGGGTTGTTCTTTGTTATTGTTGTTTTCTTTTTATATCTGTGTTTGTTTGTCCTTGTGTCAGATGAGTCGTTAATTTGTGATTGTTATGATATGTTTTGATATGATATAGCTGATATATTTTTGGTAATTCCTATTAACAGTCATGTAAGTAAAAGTTTGCAGCTATATGTCAATAAAACACGTTCAACAAAATGATGGCCCTAACATGATAAATATAAAACATTAATCAGACGAAAACAAAACAAAACGGTTGAATTATGATAATTGATTGTCGTGGTTTTTCAATTATATTCTAGCTAACATATATTTCAGATTGAATTAGATTTTTTGTTTACTAATGTGAATATTAAATGTTAATATGCTGATTACATTAAAAAAAATCAGGTTTTTCCTTTTTATAAAAAAAAGTATAATTTTTAACACAGATATCGTAGAAAAAGTCACGATAGAATGTTTATCTTTGCAACTTATAATATTTAACATACAATTTCAAGTGAAAAATAAGCTAAATAATTACTAACTGTGATGTTGATTCTATATAAACCTTGAATGAAATATAAATGAAATTCTACGGTTCCTGAAAAATTATGAACTAAATTACGAAATTTTTTGCATTGATGTAGATGTATTTCTTTAAAGTTGATTAGATAAAATGCATAAAAACATATATTTAATATTAGAGAGATAAGTAGCTTTGATATCTACACTCTTAGGTAAAATGTAAAAAAAATAAACCTCGGATATGCGATGTAAATGTAACAACATGTAGACAGTACCAAACGGTGAATATACGTAAAAGACAACAAGAAGCTAAAACAAGGGTCTCTATTGGAGAGTTGTCTCAATGGTTATCATACCACGTCTTCTTGGTGTCTTCAACCTATGCCAACATTTGATAAATATATATTCAACCTATGCCTACAAACAGAATACAATAGGTGTTGTTATAACAATTTTCAATTAATAACAGGTAAACTACAGTCAGTATATTTTAGCATTAAATATTACTCGTTTAAAATTTAGCAACAAAAATAAGGTATTTGCAAAATTGTGATGTAGAAAAAATGAATTTAATAAAAAAAAAAAAAACTAAAAAGACAAAAATTATAAAATAGAACACTTGATACTAGCAAAATTGTGTTGAATTAAATACTTAATTGATAAAAGAAATAGGCAAACATTATAAAATTGAACACTTATATATATATAATACTTGAGAAAAAAATAGATAAAAAGTGTTTACATTTGTGAATCTTATGATATCTTTTTTTTCCATTATTTTGTTGTATTTAATATGAAACATACTTCAACAAGTAATAGAATAAACAAAAATACCATACTGCAAAAAAAACAAATTTTGAAACAAATTAATTTTGTAATAGGAAATTTAAAATAAATATCAAATAAAATGATTTTTTCTTCTTCATTTATTAAACGGCGGCTTTCCAGTGGGACAGTGAACCCTTTATTTACTTTGTTTTAGTTTAGAAAAAGTACTCTGTGCTTGTTTTTATTTATTATATAGAGTTGTGAGATTTATGGTTACGTTTTGTGTCGCTTATTAGTATTTTGGAAATCCATCATTCGAAAGTCAGTATGGCAAATGCACAGTTAGATATTTAGTTTGTCACCAATAGATTAGAGTCTAATCCACAACGAATACCAATAGGGCATTGGTGGCCGAGTGGTCCAAGTAGTCGAACTAGTCTACTGTATCACTAGCATGTCAACACTAAGGTTGTAAGACTATATACCTTCCGTGCTTGTGTCAACTGAGCCATCAACTTGGTAAAACTACTGAAGAAACAGCAAGCAGCTACTGAGCTTAGAATAATCCAGTACTCAGCAGGTGGTAAACATCATCAAAGAAAGTACATTGAAAATGAAAACAGGCTAGCTGACCTAAACCAGGGACTCCAGGATGACAACATATGACAACAGTTGAGTGTGCAGATGCAGCATCATATCTTAGTGTATAACTTTTGAGAAAATCAAATTAGTGAAATTTATTTTATTCTCTGTATGTGTCAATATTTTACACGAGTCAGTATTTATGAAATATGTGTTTCAATAGTGCTGTATGTCATTGTATTTGATGGAATCTATTTTATACACAATTAAATATTAAGGTCATATATTTTTCTATTATTTATGAGAATGACACTGATAGATATTTAATGTGAATAAATGATTGTTCCTTTAATAAAATTATAAAATCCTTATTTTCCATTATTTTATTATATTAATTTTATATGATATAGAGCTCCTCAACACATACAATTACCTACATTTTCAATAGTATGTATTAAAAAAGAGGTATATGGAGTACACCATAACACTAAGTTTAAACTGGTTGTAAATTGATTAGCCCCTAATCATTTTATGTTTTTATAACACTTAATCTCTAACAAATTATTCAAACTATGCCAACATTTTTTCATAAAAGTTTATACCTAAATTTTAAAATGTTGGCATAGGTTGAATGAACCGTCTTCTTATTTTTATATTTACCAATTTATTATTCTAAATATGACGTAAGACAACAACTGACGAGAATCTAGACTCGAGACAAGATGCGGATTTAGGGCGGGGGTGGGGGGGGGGGGGGTGGGGGGGGGGGGGGGGTGTGCAGGGGTCAAGACCCCTTTAGTGTTAAGAATGTCTACTAGTTGATTATTTAGGGAATCACTGTGGTATGGTTTCACACTAGTAATTTTTTGAGCCCTTTATTATAGTTTGCCGTTCGATTTTAGCCAATGCTCCGTGTTAAAGGCCGTACTTTGACCTATAATGTTTTACTTTTACAAATTGTGACTTTGAAGGTCACTCATACCGCATCTTCTTATATATCTAATTGAAACAATAGCTTTATCTCTTTTTAAAGACAGAAAATACTTGAACTTAATTATTTACGGAGTATGACATAAAAAGATATAGAAACGCTGAAACCTCATTTGCAACAAATTGCATTTGAATAAATAATAGAAACTAAATTGCTTGTTCAACATATAATAGGTATTTTATGAAAAAAATACATGAAGGAAATAGTAAATAAATTTACCACTTTGTCAAATGAATTGTTTTGATAATTATACCAACTGGAATATAAGAATTGTAATTGAATCGCTTGAGAATATTCATAGACTTTTCAAATCTGTAAAAGTACCTGGCTATCTTACATCCTTTGGATAAAAGATCGGCAGCTTTCAATTGTCTACTCTGATAAAAAGTAAAAATTTTCCTAGGCGGGAGGGATTTGACCAGCTTGATGCAATCACGTTTTCTCTTGAAATCATATAATATTTCCATTATTGCAAGAGGAAAAATATCGAATGATTTAAACGATTTCACATTTTTTGTTTTTTTTACGATAAGTTTGACCTATTTACAAAATCTGTATTTGTTTTATTGGATTTTTTTCAGAAGAAGTGCTGTGAAGAGAAATTTTCCTATATTAATCAAAAGTTGTTCAACCTATTTAATATTTTCATTTATGTGTTTGACTTTTATTATCGCTACAGTATTTGCACATTTTTTACTTTTTATGTCTGACGCGTCGTTTCCACATTTTGATGCATACAAGTTCAAGGGAATGCCGTTACCTTAAAAGAAGTTTGCATATATTTGAATGTAGAAATATGCAAATAACTTATTTATTTTTAACAGTTATAGCTGCAAGTAAGTTTACAATTGTTTCGATAGGCACCAATCCTTTGGCTTTTACTATCGTGATAGAGAGAGAAAAATAGAAGCACACAAACAAACAAACAAAAATTCGTCAATACTCTGTATTTTTCCATCAAACATAATGTATCTTAAAAATGCCATCAACTATTTCATCACTTGTGAGAGTGTGTTCTTCATAAAGCACGTGTGATTCGTATTATCATGAAAGAATGAACGTTATATGATTTCGCTTATCTTAATTAAGCAACTTATTAATTTTTCATCAGATGTTACGATTTCAAATAAAAATTCAATTTGTATCACGTGTTCTAACTGTAATACCCTAACCTCAAAGGTACATTTCTGACATATTCGTATTATTTATTTACCAATTTGTTTTCGTCACTGTAAAGCATATGACTGTATACCCTCTGATTTAGTTGATTTTGTATAAAATACGTATCAACTAAAGTAACCAGTAAATTTGCTAAATGAACACCACTTGTTAAAACGTTTAATATAATAGTAAGTATTCGCATAAACAATGTTGTGAAGACGTTTTCTGTGTCGCAGTTCCAAAACCTGAAGTAGAAATAAGATATGTAGCCAAATGATTATTTGCTTGAAACCAGTTAAAGCTTCTCATCATAATAAAACGACTGTAAATTTTTATCATGAAAGAAATTAAAACATGTTTGACATAAAAAAAAAATAATGTTCATTATAAAGTCCTCTTCATATCTTGCCTTTCACTCCTTTTTTATTTTAAATCATCCGGTGGTCTCATAGAAGCATACTTACCAAGAGTGCGAGAGGTCTCCAGTTCAGGCACCGACCGGGTCAAACCAAAGTCATCCGCTGGTCTCATAGAAGCATACTTACCAAGAGTGCGAGAGGTCTCCAGTTCAGGCACCGACCGGGTCAAACCAAAGTCATCCGCTGGTCTCATAGAAGCATACTTACCAAGAGTGCGAGAGGTCTCCAGTTCAGGCACCGACCGGGTCAAACCAAAGTCATCCGGTGGTCTCATAGAAGCATACTTACCAAGAGTGCGAGAGGTCTCGGGTTCAGGCACCGACCGGGTCAAACCAAAGTCATCCGGTGGTCTCATAGAAGCATACTTACCAAGAGTGCGAGAGGTCTCCAGTTCAGGCACCGACCGGGTCAAACCAAAGTCATCCGCTGGTCTCATAGAAGCATACTTACCAAGAGTGCGAGAGGTCTCCAGTTCAGGCACCGACCGGGTCAAACCAAAGTCATCCGCTGGTCTCATAGAAGCATACTTACCAAGAGTGCGAGAGGTCTCCAGTTCAGGCACCGACCGGGTCAAACCAAAGTCATCCGCTGGTCTCATAGAAGCATACTTACCAAGAGTGCGAGAGGTCTCGGGTTCAGGCACCGACCGGGTCAAACCAAAGTCATCCGCTGGTCTCATAGAAGCATACTTACCAAGAGTGCGAGAGGTCTCCAGTTCAGGCACCGACCGGGTCAAACCAAAGTCATCCGCTGGTCTCATAGAAGCATACTTACCAAGAGTGCGAGAGGTCTCCAGTTCAGGCACCGACCGGGTCAAACCAAAGTCATCCGCTGGTCTCATAGAAGCATACTTACCAAGAGTGCGAGAGGTCTCCAGTTCAGGCACCGACCGGGTCAAACCAAAGTCATCCGCTGGTCTCATAGAAGCATACTTACCAAGAGTGCGAGAGGTCTCCAGTTCAGGCACCGACCGGGTCAAACCAAAGTCATCCGGTGGTCTCATAGAAGCATACTTACCAAGAGTGCGAGAGGTCTCCAGTTCAGGCACCGACCGGGTCAAACCAAAGTCATTCGCTGGTCTCATAGAAGCATACTTACCAAGAGTGCGAGAGGTCTCGGGTTCAGGCACCGACCGGGTCAAACCAAAGTCATCCGCTGGTCTCATAGAAGCATACTTACCAAGAGTGCGAGAGGTCTCCAGTTCAGGCACCGACCGGGTCAAACCAAAGTCATCCGGTGGTCTCATAAAAGCATACTTACCAAGAGTGCGAGAGGTCTCCAGTTCAGGCACCGACCGGGTCAAACCAAAGTCATCCGCTGGTCTCATAGAAGCATACTTACCAAGAGTGCGAGAGGTCTCCAGTTCAGGCACCGACCGGTTCAAACCAAAGTCATCCGGTGGTCTCATAGAAGCATACTTACCAAGAGTGCGAGAGGTCTCCAGTTCAGGCACCGACCGGTTCAAACCAAAGTCATCCGGTGGTCTCATAGAAGCATACTTACCAAGAGTGCGAGAGGTCTCCAGTTCAGGCACCGACCGGGTCAAACCAAAGTCATCCGGTGGTCTCATAGAAGCATACTTACCAAGAGTGCGAGAGGTCTCCAGTTCAGGCACCGACCGGGTCAAACCAAAGTCATCCGGTGGTCTCATAGAAGCATACTTACCAAGAGTGCGAGAGGTCTCGGGTTCAGGCACCGACCGGGTCAAACCAAAGTCATCCGCTGGTCTCATAGAAGCATACTTACCAAGAGTGCGAGAGGTCTCCAGTTCAGGCACCGACCGGGTCAAACCAAAGTCATCCGCTGGTCTCATAGAAGCATACTTACCAAGAGTGCGAGAGGTCTCGGGTTCAGGCACCGACAGGGTCAAACCAAAGACTTTATAATTGGTACAATAATTATAACAAACAATACGAAAAAAAAACCAAATATGACGTACATGTACAACCACTGACTTACAGGCTCCTGACTTGGGTCAGACACACAAAGAATTTAGCGAGGTTGAACATATTTGTAATCACTCAACACTCCCCATTCTTGCCATACTTGTGTAACTTACTTTAAATAAATCAAATTTAAACGATAATAACTGTTCTTTCTTAGATTTAGATATTTCGGTTTTATTCGGGAAACTCCACTCTAAAATTTACGACAAAAGGGACGATTTTTCGTTCCCACTTGTTAATTTTCCATTTTTAGATGGTGATGTTCCTTTGGCACCATCTTACGGTGTTTATATTTCACAGCTCGTTTGCTATGCCCATGTCTGTTGTGACGTTATTGCTTTTAACGAACGTAATCTATGTATTACTGGTAAATGATTATATCAGGGATTTCGTTACCATAAATTACTTTTAGCCTTTACACATTTTTTCTATCAATATAAAGATTTAGTTGTGAAGTTTGGTTGTACCTGTGGAAAACTTATTTCAAACGGGATAGCACAGCCTCACTTTTACGGAAATGTTGTTAACCGTGCCCAGAAATTTAGAAATGATCCTGGTAAACTTGTCGCTCCTTTAAATAAACTTATTCTAAAAAGTTACCAATTCAACACTGAAATAAGATCATTGAATATTGTTTTTTAATTGGTTTAAATATTGATTTTGTAATCAGAAAATTAAAAGCAAACTAAATATTACTAGTATGTTATATACATATATACACATTCATGGACTTACAATCTGTTGATACCTGTATCTTGGCATTGCACAAGGTCATGTTTTTCTCTGACTGTTTATGACGTCTTTACACTAAATCCATTGCATGTTGGATGTGTACGGATTGATAATTTAGTCTTAGATGTATGATTTTTTTTATTAGTTGTTAGTGGATTTGAACTAGCTGTCAATTATCTGCAAGTACTCTCAGATCTATACCTAGTGTCTTTTTGTTGTTGGGATGTACAAGTACCCGGCCACGTCCACTTGTATCTTTGTCCATCTGATGAGTTAATAGCCTTTTTCAACTGATTTTTATTGTTCGTTCTTATGTTGTACTGTTATACCACTCTCCCAGGTTAGGGGGAGGGTTGGGATCCCGTTAACATGTTTAACCCTGCCACATTATGTATGTATGTGTCTGTCCAAAGTTAGGAGCCTGTAATTCAGTGGTTGTCGTTTGTTTGTGTGTTACATATTTGTTTTACGTTCATTTTTCGTACATAAATAAGGCCGTTAGTTTTCTCCTTTGAATTGTTTTACATTGTCATTTCGGGGCCTTTAATAGCTGACTATGCGGTATGGGCTTTGCTCATTGTTGAAAGCCGTACGGTGACCTATAGTTGTTAATTTCTGTGTCATTTTGGTCTCTTGAGGAGAGTTGTCTCATTGGAAATCATACCAAATCTTCTTTTTTATTATTATTAAATCATTAGGTCGATACAAACAAAAACATCAAACAAAAACACAGACCGAAAGTGACAAGGTATATATCAATCCATCAACTGTAACAACAACAGAAACATATAGATCTGAGAGTACTTGCAGTTGCTGACAGCTAGTCTAAAGCCTATGAAAATAAATTAAAAAAATTCATGCATCTTAAGACTTAAATATCAATCAGTACACATTCAGCTTCTAATGGATTTAGTGTAAACAAGAGTGCGCACGCTGAAATGTCTCGCTTTCTTTACTAATCATTAATATTATGTTAATAGTCCTAAATAAAAAGCTTTATTACAACCGTCGCATAAACTTAACATTTACCAAGAAAGCTTAACATTGATCAATGAACCATGAAAATGAGGTCAAGGTCTGATGAACCATACCAGACAGGCATGTACAGCTACAAATTCTTCCATACAACAAATATAGTTGACCTTTTGCTTATAGTATAAGAAAAACAGACCAAAACACAAAAACTTAACACTGAACAATGAACCGTGAAAATGAGATCAAGGTCAAATAAAACCTGCGCGACTGACGTATAGATCATAAAATATTTCCAATTGTGCGCGAAAAAAACTGACTCAGAAGAAAAAAACATATGTGTTTTCCTGAATTTAATGCTATTGGTGTTACTCACTTATTATGAAACAAAATCATGCCTACGTTCATAAATTATATAAAATGTTTTTACACATCAACTGAAAAACTGTAATATTTAACTTGATTGTCCCCTTTGTTTATTTGATAACATTTCGAAATCATCTTTGATTAAATAATATAACTATCTCGTGCAAAGCTCTGATTCCTACTCTGTCCGCATTTGACTATACTCATGGTCCTTTTGGTCTGATCAACGTTTTTATTAGTTTTTTTTTATTTTCAAACATTTTGCACCCAAGCTACACTGAAGATACGTTAATTATCGAACTATACATGTGTTGCAGTATAATTAGTCCCGATAATTCTATGTGCTAGGACACTGACTCTCTATGAAAAAACGTTAAACAAAAACTTACTCTTCTATATATAAACCAGATTAAGAAAAATAAGTGACCGTGTATTTTTCGCCGGAAACTCATTCTGATAAAATATAAATAAATCAAAAGATACAGCTTAAAAATAAACGCATGTGGGACAACCATATATCGTATTTCATTACAAGACACCCGTTATCAATCAAGAGCCTGTATTGTGGAATTTATAGAAGCATCTTCGTCCGTCCATTAAACTACTGATAAATTGCATTGTTTTTATACAAATTTTAACACAGTTGCACTCTTTAACCATGTTTTCAACATTAGAACATGAATGGCACGTGTATGGTACCATCTTTTATCTATGTATTATCACTTTTGTAACAAATAACAAGATTGATTCGGAAATGATATCTTCATCTAAATTATCCAGTGATAAAATGTTTTATTTTGTCATTACTCAACGTCAGTAATGGTATCAAATCAGATGGTACGTACTTGTATTACTGATCATTTTGCAATGACATGATTCTTTCTTTTCTTTAAACTTACTGACTGGCAAAAAGCTTAGAAACAGAAGTACATGTTTAAGTATCCTTAGATTAAATTCACTGCATGCTTTGTATCTTTTTGACCTTTTGTTCTTATATATATATATTATATATTTGAACACTTTTTCGATTGTATTCACTGATATATTTGGTGTTTCGTCTGATAACTGATATAATTTATGGGGTACCGGTGGCCGAATGGTCTCAGTAGCTCTTTATCAGTCGTCACTACAATATCAACTCTGAGGTTGTGAGTTCTTACCCCGCTTGTGGATGGAGGTTTTGTATCACGGTCTGAGTTGACAAAGATTGCATGTTTTCCTGTCGAAGGTCGTTGGTTCTCTCCGAAAAACTCTGGTTTCTTTCATCTATACAACTAGCCACCATGATTTAGTCAAATGCTCTATCGAGTTACAAACAAACATAAAACAACGCCTCATCCTGGATAATTTCTTCAAGAAATATTTGCCACAATTTAATTTAATTTTTCAACGCTATCAATCATAATATTTTTAATATTTAACACTATAAGGTATTTGGGAAATCTGGAATCAGAATATATATATTTTGCTTTTTAAAAAGTAGTATCGAACAATAATCGAACGATAAATAATTGTGTTGCTCATTACATGTAGTTTAATTCCTGACCAAAAAGTAATACTTTGTATATACTGGCATCAGTATCCAGTATCAAGTAGAAAATCTGCAAGATAATTCATGTACTAGTTACTATAAATTTTGCGCACCAACAAAATGTGGACTTAGTTCCAAAGCACATTTAGAACTACTTTATTGCGTAAAAATAAGTGGAGTTTAACGCGCTGAACAAAAAAAAAATAAATAAATAAGTGGCATGGTTGCCAATCAAGCAATGCTCCTGCAAAGAACAAATGACGTACAAGTTAGAAACTATAGGTCACCGAATGACATAAATGACATAATATCTAGGCATGCACAAAGTCCCACTAAATGCTATTATATTCTTTTTTTTCAATTGTAAGAGTCGGATTTTCTCATATGAAAATATAGCTGATATCATTTTCCCCTATTGCATGGAAATGAAAAAAAAAAACCCACAAGAATACAGTTGATTTATTTGTTTTTAGAGATTATGTCCAAGTGAACTAATCATATGTGAAATTATGCTGTTGCCTCCCCTCTGTACATTTACAACAAACTGATGTGGACAAAGGAAATGTTAAATGCCTCACATGACTGTCTTTTCTTTTTACAATAAAACGCATTTATTTCATTTTCAATTTTCTAATTGCATTTGAAGAATTGATTTCTTTTTAAAAAAACAATGTTTTTTTCCCCTTTCTATATATCCTTTCTATGAAATAGCATTGTATTAATACATCAGTATCAAATAATAAAGAAAAATAGTGATAATAATAAAAAAACATCAATAAAACACAAACGAAACAGGAAAAACGAAGATTTCTTTGAAACGATACTGTTAACATTGCCATATAAGCGGAAGGTTTGGTTTATCAATAAAACCAGGTTCAACCCACATTTTTCTTAAAATGTCTTGTACCAAGTCAGGAATATGGCAGTTGTTATCAAATAGTTTGTTACTATGTGTGTTGGCGATTGTTTTTGTTGCAATTCAGTGTTCCTGATGTTCCTTTGTTTTCCTCTTATAGTTGATGTGTTTGTCTCTCGGTTTGAGTTTGTAACCCAAATTTTTCTCTCAATCGATTTATGAATTTTTAACACCGATATACTTCTGTTGCAAGTATTTAAAATGAGGACAACATTAAAATATTATTCTTTCGAGGTTTCATGATCCAAGACATAGCATTTTTTAAAAGTATAAACGTCTGAAGGAAACATTAACAGAATATTCGAAATCAACACTCTAGGAACTATATATACATTAAACATGTATATATAACATGGACACAGACACCTATTACACGCTTAAAACTCATCAATAACGATTAAAGTGCAGATTTGAAACACGGATTACTTTAAATAGCACAAATTACTATCAAATGTCTTTTTCTAACATACAATTAATCGTTACATAAGTCATTTTCTTTATTCGAATTGACCTGAAATTCCATAGCTAGAAGTCATAAAATGATCGTAAACGTTTTTTATCCATTGAAGTCTTATCATTTCATTTCATCAAAAATACTTTTGTCTGATTTACTGAAATTAAAATGATATTTCACAATATGATTTTTTTTCAAAGTACATAATTTTTTATCTTTTTTTTTGTACATTGAATGAAAGATGAAATGTCATTCATGTTATCTACTTATAAAATGTGTGTTGAGTTTTTAAGTCGTAGTTTCCGGTACAAAGTATCGCCCTACTTTAAATAAAGTAACTGAGCACATAAGAGATGATACCTTGTTAAAACATGTTTTATCTATTTTATTCCAATAATACTTGCACACAATTTTACTATCCATAAATAAGAGATAAACATCTCAACTATTTTTAAAGGGCTTGTTTAACACTTCCAAAGTGTTATTCCCCAAACATTTACCTTTTAAATGAACTTAATGCAAAATCACTTGAACTGCTCAAGTCTTTAGCAGTTCTTCCTTTTCTATCTTTTGAGAGAATTAAAATTAAACATTTAAACTAGGCGTTATGACTCTCTATGTTGGAAACACTGAGAGGGAGGATTAAAGAATCTACTTTTGAAAATTCACTAACATATCAGTATTGTCAGTTTGCACTGAATTTGATTCACCAACTGAATACAAATGCGAAAGTTAGTGAAACCATATGGAGCTGGAACTTTTACAGGAATGAAGATTATAAACATTAAAGATTTTTTCCAACAGCTATATACTTGTATCCGGAGAATAAAAATGTTATGCACTGCTTTTCGTTGCTTTTGTGGACAATTTTGAATCAATACATTATTTTTTATATGATTTTTTGGTTTATTCGTTTTTAAATAGAAATACCGTTTTAATCTAAATTTTTCAGATTTCAGACCATCATAAATATGAAAGAGCCAATCATGTTGTTTTTCCTATAAGAAGAAGTGATTCGACAGTTTAGAAAATTATATGCTAGTCTTTAATTTGAGCACCAGAAAAAGACATCTAATTATTAGTTCCATCGATATCAGTTATGCTAATTGCGACAAGCATAACAAGTATGTATACGGTGGGTCATAAAAGTCTTTGTACACCTATGTAGGTTGCAGTATTGTAACTAAATGATCCAAAGGCTTCCATGCAAAACAGCTGATCTTTGAAAGACTTTTGAAAATAATTTGCTAAATATAAATTTTTGGTATACATATATCATGTATCTAGAAATCTGAAATCGTGATTTAATGGGGGTAAAGGCGCCTCAAGCCACAATAAGTAAAAAGTTATGAAATCTCCTGAGGTAAACACTACTTGTTTCTACCTACTGTTAAATTGTTTGATAGTTAATATACTTCAACTTTCCTGGTTTTTTACATCTAATTTGATGTTTCAAATACGCGTAAAAATTTAACCAAACAGTAAAACAAATTGTCAAGAAAAAATTCAGACAAAAATGGACTATTTTGTTTCACTCAATGTGTTGACAAGCACCAAGTTGTAATGTAAGACTAGTGGTATCTAGGGTACCATTTGGGCAGTATATTCTCTTCTTTCCAAAGACAGTTTATATTCAGAGAATTTAGAATTTTTTATTCATCCAAAATCTTATTAGAAAATGCGAAATATTTAGAAGTTTTTTTTAGTAAAGTTTTAATAATGTTTAGCGAGGTAAAATTTTTCGAAAGATTCGTATGTAGACTTTTGAAAAACCATGAAATCACACAACTACGAAAATACAATTTACCTCAATCCACGAAAAAGAGTACCAACTAAAATAAATGAATCCACAGAATTTTTGATCTGATAAAAATTGCTTTAAAGCGAAAAACCTATAAAAAAATACAGAATTCCAAGGCAAATTCACATAAACGAAGTCAATAAAAACTTGCAAAATCAAACGTTATCAAACCGATGGTGTGTTTTGTTCTCATTTGACAATATCATATACTTATGGTAGTAGGATTTATTGTCTCATAAACATATGTCATTATGTCTGTTATTAGAAGAGGTGAAATAACAAGAATACCGAATTCCATGGAAAATTTATAAAACGGAAAGTCCCTCATCAAACGTTGTTGAATATTCTTTTACAATGGTAAATATCTGTTTTGTGTGGGCAACATTTTATTTCTGAAATAAACTTCATAGGGTATTTTCGAACCTTCTGCACTTATTTTCTTTTTCAATCTTAGATAATACACAGCAAACTTTCTACCACCTTTAATACATTTATCAAATCAATGCTTTGAGTAAAACATAATTGTCTTAGGCTAAATATTCACTAAAACCAATTTTATGTCTTACGTAAATGTATCAATTTTCATTTGAATTGTTTCATCACAGACTTTTTCTTTTGGCAAAATGCAATTCAAACATTACTATTTAGGTCAGAGCGTTTTAAACCAACATTACATCAATACATTAAGGTTAATGTCGTCAATGTACGAATCTGTCTATACTTCTGCATCCAGAACGGTAAATGGTGGCATGTAAGACATGGTAAAAAGCCATCAATATTCATGTTGACATGTTTTAGAAGGGATTGTTATTCTTGAGAAGGCGTTATATTCCTTCAGGTAGATAATTTTTGCATGCAATAAAACCATACTAATGAACTTTCATGGCATTGCTTTCTCACACCTTAAAAATTTTTTTTTTCGTAACTGGCAAAGTACTTCCACTTTATTTGAACTTTGGACAATCATACCACATCGCCTTATTTTGATAAAGGGATGCATTTTTTTTTACTACAACCTCATTGTTTTCGTGGTATTTTACACGCCTCTAGCGGGAGAGGTCCTTGGTACAACCAGCCAATCATTTGCCTATATTTGTAGCCAACAGCATTTTACAAGTTGGCATAGAAAAATTAACTTATGATCAATGAAAAAAATCACAGAATCGCCAACATTTTCGGACAGTTCAATAGAACATACGAACCATTTACACAATTCTACTTAAAACAAATGAAAAATACATGGGTGCAATAAAAGACAAACCCCAACAAACCCAAACAACAAATATTTCTGAGTTTAGTATGACTTCTATTATCACTGAACTAGTATACATATTTGTTTATGGACCAGCTAAATCACGCCTCTAGGTGCGGGATTTTATAATTGGTGGCCATCGGTATTATTGTCTCTATGACACATTCCCCATTTCCATTCTTAATTTTAACATATGACCCAGGTAGAGTGACTCTATATAGGCATATAATGTAGTGGAGTCAAATCAGTAGATTATGGTGACAACAGTTTACTTACTTACTCAGTACTATGTGTGCCATTGGCGTGTTGGGCAGTAACGGCAACAGTACAGTACGTACCGATATTCAAAATTCGTAAATCTATTAAGAAGAGAGACCAGATAAGAACATAATTTAAGGTAACCTATATATTATAGTTTATAGTTAATAAAGATATTGATTAATTAGACGTGTTTTAAGTTCACTTCGAAATCTTTTTGCATATATAAGCTATTTATATCAGAATTACTATCGAAGGCGGTTAAACTTGAAAATCACATGTCAAACGTGACTTTTTGTTTGTTTGAGAAAACTGACAATGGCGATGACATTTATTCCAGAAAAGTGTATTGGACGCAGGTTATTAACACAGCGGTTTTTTTCTGTTACAAGAAAACTACTAGTACTTGGATTCAAAGTATTCTGAAGCTGTTAGTATCGGTATTCTAACAATTTGTCTTTAGAATACAGTGGAATGGTATGCAAAGAGAAAACTGTAATTGCAAATGTACCAACTGTGTGGCATCTTAGTTTATAATTACAAAATCTGTCACATGATATTGAAAGAGTTGGGTCAATGCACGAATGTCAATTTCATCAGTGAAATAAATGATAAATTGCCTGTTGAGTGGTTCATTTCTAGTGGCAAGTTCAATTAAATGTTTTACTGTTTTGAATAAGCATCAATTTAGACGTAAGCCAATCTTTTTTGTATCTCGTGAGCATTTGGAATTGAGAATTAAAACGGAGAATGTGTCAATGAAACAACAACTATAACAAAGAACAGCCCAAGGTTACCAAATGGTTGTCAACTTAGCTAGAAATTGCCCCTTATCCATTATGTCTACTAGTTAGTTGAAATGTGCTTACGCTTACGGAGCACCTAAGATATCCTCCAGTGTTCTGTTTGAATTCGTGTGCTTTCTTAAGCTGTATATGTTGTATTTTGTGTACTGATATATGTTTGTCGTTCGATCTTTTCCTTTTTTTTCATGGCGTTGTCAGCTTATTTTCGAATCAAGAGTTTGCATGTCATTTTGGTATAATTTATATATTTTTGTATTGCAACTAAAGGTTGAAATACCATTGACACAACCAAATCTGATTGAATCCGTTCATAACTATTTACCTGTGGACAAAATTTGTGCTAGCACAAAAATGTGCGATAAATGTGGTTTTTTTTCTTCAGTCAGTTTGTAGTATTAAAGGAATGATTCACATGGTGTTTACATTTTCGTAAAATTTACAGAGGAGATTTTGCTACACCATATGCAAACCAAACCTGGATTTAGAATCGGATCGGTGCATCTATCCCCTTATTTTAACTTATTTCAAAAATTTCAAATTCAAATTTTAACCCTGGTATTTATGATAAGTTTATTTGCCTGGAACCATTTGCACAATACAATCAAATGTATTCAGAACCAGGTTCAAGAGGGGTATACTCGAACCTGCGGTTTAAATGCGTAAATTTCAACACCAAATAATCTTCAAAACTAAAGTTCGAACAGTGCTATATTTCAGATTCAAAACTAAAGTTCGAACAAAACTAAAGTTCGAACAGTCCTATATTTCAGTTTCAAAACAAACGTTCGAACAGTGCTATATTTCTAATTCAATGGACAAATGAGCGGTGAACGAAAAAAAAAATCAAGCGGAAAGGCCTAATCAAATCTGAAAACGTTAAAAATTAAAATTAAACGAAAAAAAAAAACCAGTTGTGTCAACACTGCAAATGCATAAAATCACTTTTACCATATTTGTGAATTATCCAGTTTTTCGTCACAAATATATATAGGTAGATCTCTTTTCATGCAAACGTTTGAAGATTAAAAAGTGATAACATATTTGCATAGTTCCCCCTTTTCATAGATATATACAAAGTATAGAGAATTGCATTCAATAATAGAATCGACGAAGTATTTAGTTTAACATTATTAGCATAGTTTAAATACTCAAGGAAATAGAATCCCTTTTCATAATGAATAAATGTACAAATTTTTGAATACTTCATTGATAAAGAAGTCAACGAGTTAAGAGATTACACTCAGTATAAAATTGAAACCATCAATTATTGTGGCCATCATTTGATATAAATATATCAATGATAATAATGAAAATGATGAAATAAAATTGTTCAATATACTACACGATAAACGCTCAATTAAACTGTTAGTTTATAGAGAAACGTGAACTGCGATCATTTAATCACCTACAACTTCTACAGAAAACATAGCTGAAAAGAAAGAACTTTGGATACACTGATTAAAGCTCACTTTCATTTAATTATACACTTCTTGTACTGGCATGCAAATAAAAGACACTCATCATTTTTCGATGAGAGAAGAGTATTATAAACTGAATGAGAAAATATTTCATAGAAGCAGTCTTTGTGTTTAAATATCTCTATTCTGAAAAAATATATAACGCAATCAATCTTTGTGTGTAGAGTTTTTCTTTTATTGTTTTGATTTTAAATTTTTTGATAAAAGAATAATTTTGGTGTCAGAAATGGAATGAACATAATACTTGGTTTCACTCGAAAATTAATAAAACAAAAATACACCAACATTAGTACAATTTATTTCTTTTCAAGGAAATCGCAATATGAATATAGAATTAGCAAGGAGAAATGTACTCCATTTGGGACTCTCATAGAACGTTGTTACATAGAAATGGAAAATCACATTCTGAAAATTGAAATATTAATCTATTCGACGTTAAGTTAAGATCGACATCACTCATAATTTAAATATATAGCGAAACGTGAATGTCAGCCTTTTTTTCATTCTTATTGAGAAGCTCCTATATAAAGTTTACATCATAAGAATGAAAGTAAATTCGACAAAAAGAAGAGGAACGCAAACTGTAAATATCAATAACTTTAATGATGTCTATTTCATTCTCATTCATTCAAAACAACAATTCCTTTTCTGGAGTCTGTTATACTTGAGATTCTTTTGGGTTTGCTCGATCCTGCAACATTTGTATTAGGCTTTGGAAATTCAAATATTTCAATCTTGAGCATCACTGAAGAGACATCAATTGTCGAAATGGACATTGATGCATTTAAATTGGTACTGTTTATATTATTACTTAGAAACCACATTGTATTTAATTATATGACACAGGAGTTGGTAATTCCATTGTCACTATGAAGCCTGTTTTTGTTTATTGTTTGAATTGATGTTATTAACTTGGAAAGAGATATTTTACCCTCTGGCAGCAATATCGATTTTCTATATGGACAATTTTGTAATTTTATTAGGGTTTTCAGTAAAGTGAAGGAAGATCCAGTTCTTCAGACTGAATTAAAATTCCAAAATAAATGAAACTGAAAGAATTTAAATGCAACTTACACTTTATCACAAATCATACGGGTGCCACATGTGCAGCAATATCTGCTTGCTGTTCCGAAGCACTTGAGATCAGCCCTAGTTTTTGGTGTTGTTCCTGTTACCTAGTCTATATTTTTTATGTGTTTTGTGTACTATTGCTTTTTTGTTTGTCTTATTCTTTTTTAACAATGATTTCGAATGTCCCTGTGTATCTTTCGCCCCTCTTTTACTCACTGAATCATACTTTGCACCAATTATTTTTACCCCGTTATTTGCATATGTTCTTTTTGAAGCATCTTATTAAAATACATATGGAACTGTCTCTGAAGATCAGAGGCCTTCGTTTGTTCTGATAAGATCTTAATTGTTGACATTTAATCATTAAATCATTCCTAACAATTACAAAGGAATGGTAAACACCATAACTCAGATAGCTGAGCCTGATTTAACACATTGTTACTATCTCAAAGGTAACTAACGATTTAAACAGACAATTAATTCTTCTTGACAGACGGATACAGAATAATAAATATCCAGTGTGGCTTTAACAGTACATAGAATTCTACGACACGTCTAAATAATATTTTAAGAATTACCAACTAAGTTCTCAGCGAGTGTTGATTCCAATATGTCTTTGCTACTATATAAAAAAGTTAAATCACAAAAAACACTAATCTCTGAGGAAAATTCAAAACGGAAAATTTTAATCAAATGGCAAACTCAAAAGCTCAAACACAAAAAACGAAAGGATAGCAACAGTCATATTCCTCACTTGGTACAGCCGTACACCCTAGGGATAAATAAAGGCAACAGTAGTATACCGCTGTTCAAGTCATTAATCGTCTGAGAGAAAAAAATCCTGGCTTCAAATTAATGCTCAGGAAAACACATCAAAAATCAGTTGTGATGGCAATTAAATTAATTAAATTACTTGAATGTATTTTAAAGATGGTGATTGTTGGTAAACAACATTTAAAAACAAGTATATATATGCCCACTAGACACTGTTACATTTCCATTTCAGTGTAAAATGAATTTCACAACTAGGTTAACACCCCTCACTTGGCATTTGTTGAAAGATATTTACATCATAATGAAAACATGTACTATTGGTTTTTTTTGTATTAAAATAGACGGAGCCTTATCGACGTAGAATTTAATAAATCATGCCAAAACCGACTCACCTTGTTTTAAAGCTAGCTAAACATCTCCAGATTTTATCCACAAATTTTCTACATAAGAAAATACCTGTACCAAGTCACGAATATGACAGTTGTTATCCATTCGTTTGAAGTGTTTGAGCTAGATTTTGCCATTTGATTCGGACTTTCCGTTTGAATTTTCCTCGGAGTTCAGTATTTTTGATATTTTACTTTTACTTACTGAGCTGATGATAACCTATTTGACTACGTAGTACTAATGATTGATTTATAAAATATCTGCTAACTTTAGGATATATACTTCTTGTAAGGACACAAAATCATCCAGTTTCCAACTTTGCCTTGGGGAGTTGGAACATTAGTTTCCTAATAATTTCTTATTTTATAATCATGCCATTACCGACGCCCTCTACTACTGGGGGAGGGGAGGGTAGAAGGGGTTCTGATCCCGAAATCCCAGGCTTAAAAACACGAAATCCCGAGGTCCCGAATTTAAATAAATTTAAATCCCGACATGCCGAAATTCCAAAAAAGAATTCCCGGATCCCGAAAGGGTCAATCCCGAGATCCCGAGCTTAAAAACACCCGATCCCGATGTCCCGATAAAGGTCCTATCACGCCTCACCACTTTTCCCTCTTCCCTCTGCGCGAGATGATGATAACCTCAATAGCTAAGTAGTGTTGAATTAGAAACAAAAACGCACGATTGTCGTATATTAAACTGCGGAAAACAATTGAGAATCAATGAGGACTGACTGTAATTGTCACCTTGAGCAAAGGTGTTGTTTCTTAACATCGTGTATTTGTCGTTTGGAATAAATGATCAGTCTTATTAATATATAAACAGTCTGATTAATCAATTCTAATTGATATTTTGTAGCGATTATCATTCGATTTTAGGAAATATGTTGTCAGAGCTATTCATGGAATAATCTGTTATTGTCTGATCTTTGGTTTAAATTTGTTTTGTAAACATAAAATGTGATTGATCATATTTATAGTATTTTACTTGTACTGGAATATCTTCTGATGTAAATATATAGCTGACAGGGATTCTTTTGTCGTAAAGGGCACACGTGAATAGAACGTCAGCAAGGGTTGGGAAAATGTTGTTAACTTAAAATAGCATTTAAATAGGACTCGTACTATGTACTTTTGAAGGACATTTATACTTGGATTTGACATTAGGGTTTTTATATTTATACTATACTAGAATATAATCAAAATGTCATGGTTTGTCAACTACATTGCCATGTCGTATAGACATAATACTAATTTCTTTAAAAGTTTCTGAGAAAAAAAGATGTAACTATGGCTACAGAACGAACATGATACAAAAGGAAAATATTTAGTTATTCCTGCGGACAAAGCTGCAAATAATATTGTCTATATATATTCAAATCGTACTACTCCGAGTGTCTTGTAAAAAAAGTAAGTAAAAATTAGCACTCAGGTAATCCTACATACATAAAACATCATTTGACAAGGATGAGATTTGGCGAATCATACGTTTTATTGTGGATTCAATGAACGTTACATTGAACAGCAAATCTGAGGACTTACATTGTTTGTATTGGATATGTAAGCTTCACAAAAAGGTAGAATTTTTCCAACAATTATCGGCATTTCTATGGAAACAAACTGTACGCCTTGTCGACCTCTCCTTTTTTTCGTATGAGTTGGAGTTCATTCAGTAATTTGTCAAACATCACTTTTCTTAATTATAAATTCAGATATGTAGATAATGATATTTCAATCAAAAATTCAAACTTTTCTGATTGGGTTCCATTAATATTATATTCTCCCTAACTAGAAATTGAAATAAACAACATACACGGCTTTATCCGTCTCTTTTTGAATGACTTATACTTAGAACTTGACTTATTTTGTGCATCACAGTACCAGAAAAAACAAGACGATTTTGATTTGGAAATGATCAATTTCATCCAACTTAGTGGCAATACATCAACTTCGCCTAGATATTTGATATGCATTTCCAAACTCATTTTACAGCTGCTAATCAAACATCAACCAGAGTCTAACAGCAAGTTGCTGAACCTGGGTGATGGCAAAGAACGTTTCGTTCGTTTTCTAAAGACGTTCAGTGGAAGATACCAAGACCTTGTTGATAAATATTCCGTTTCAACTTCACAAATCATACATTTTGGTCTTGAAGTATCGATTCTAGGTACTGACGTTATTTATCATCTTATTTATAGTGTTATAGTATTCTTTTATTTGTCTTTGAAAAGTATTAACCTTTACAGTGATTACAAGAGAAGATGTAGTATGATTGCCAATTGCAATGAGGCAAATATTCATAAGAGACCAAATGACACAGAAATTTACAACTATAGGTCACGTTATTGCCATCTTTGTCCATTTTTTGGGTATTATTCTTTTGCCGTCGCTCGATAATTATGCATCCTGCCAATGCAATTTGTGCTGTGGTCATTACTTTTGTTTGTATATATGTCTTTTCATTGTTGCTTATGTGCTTCGTCTATGTGCAATTTTGTTTTCTTTGTTGATATATCTGTTTGTTTTTATAGTGATTAAGATAATAATACAATGCTGACGACTACCCCTGATTTTCGACATTTTTACCTATTATGGTTTTTATTTCATTCACACATTGTTGTAGATATAATGGAATTTCATGCGACTGTCATACAAGTCAGAGACAATACAATTCAAAGTAAAAAGATTGAGCAAAGCGAAAACCAATAAATCGGAAGTAAAATTCACATTTTCAAATGGGTAAGTGAATCTGCTCCCCTAATGACAGATATTATGGCATGTAGAAAGCTAATAGTAAGCTATTGGATCTATTTAGAAGGTACAAACAAGGTAACAGACATAAGGGAATCGTATGAAGTCAAAAATGAGCAAAATTGGTTGTGCAAACAGGGTAGACGCATTATCCTGATATGCATTTGCCACCCTCAGTCAAAATGTCCCAATTCTGGATAGGACAGTCACACATTCGGTAACGTTATATATTAGATAACTTTTCTGATATCTTCCAATCTAAGACGTCGAAAGCATGTGGCCAAAGATTTTAGAAACCGACACACCATATTGATTAACCTCTACGTCATGGTAAAACTTATGTTATATCGATAGTATGCGTTCTGTCTTATAACTGATTTGGAGGGAATTTGCGAAAGGAGCAGAGGTTTTGTTACTGCTAAGAAATATGAAGTTGACATTTGGAAAGTTGTAATCTTCACTCACCACCCTCAATCAAAATGTCGCAATTGGGCATAGGACACAACCGGCACCATTGCACATTAGATTACTGTTCTGGTATCTAAGACGAATAAAAACATGTCGCCAAAGATTTTAGAAACCGACACATCGTATCTATATCAGATATATGTTGGTTTCACGTTCCATGACATATAATGTAATACAGTCAAGAGAGGTTTGATGATGCCTTTGCAACCAGAACTAACATCACTTTCAATTGTACATGATGTCCATACAGTTTAGGCAATATCCTTCATCATAAATTATTTCAATCGAAAATACCTCCTTATTTCAAAAACCAGTCTGTACCAATCATTTCTTATACCTATAAACTAAAATTTTCAATTACAAACACGTTTTGCAGGATCTCGATATTGACGACTTCAAGTCTAAACCTCCTAATTGCACTTGTGCTAGTTCCAAATTCACATATAATCCTGCTGGCCATGTTATTACCGGTGACCTCAACATTGTTAATAACACTTCTCAGAACTCTACGAAATGTGTTATCGAAAGGTCCGAAATATAGTGAGCCTAAATCCATCAATTGGAAATCCAACTTTAAAGTTTTGATGGATTCAGTTGAGGATTATGCCGGGCAATGGGCTAAGCGCGAGAAGGAAGACGTAGACACTCTTTCCGAATAGATTAAGACAGTGAGGTCGTTGATACAAATCAGAATTAAGAACCTGAATGGGTCTATCAATGCCCATGCTACGTCAATCTTTAAGGACCAAAATAATGCAAAACACCTATCCTACCTCCATGACAAATATGTTGTTGTCCCCGCAGATAAAGCCCCAAAGAACATCGTTTTTGTGTGTAAAACTCATTACATTAACTGCTTGATAAACGAATTAGGTATTTACAATTTACTTGGAGAGTCAACTTATACCCTCACGACACTTACCAAAGAGGAAATCCTGGATATTCATAGGTCTGTTCTGTGTTCCATTGGAATTTCAACCAAAGATTAAGAACTGGATCTTCCATCACTGTATTGGATACCTAAACTACATAAGTGTCCTTACAAACAACGCTATATTGCTGGGTCTTCCAAGTGCTCCACGAAACCTCTTTCTAAATTATTAACATCCATTTTATCAGCAATCAAAGACGGGCTTCAAAGTTATTGTAAAACTGCCTATTCTAGAGGTGGCGTGAATCAGATGTGGATACTTAAAAATTCCAAAGATCTTTTAGAGTACATACAATCTAACTCTCTTTCATCTTGTAACAGTATTAAAACATTTGATTTTTCTACTCTTTACACTATTATTCCACATTCCAAACCAAGAGACAAATTGAAAGAGTTGGTATTGCTTTGCTTTATAAAAAAAAATGGCCAACGCAGATACAAGTATCTTGTCTTAGGGAGGGATAAATCCTACTTTGTAAAGGACCACTCTAATTCACACAACAAATTCTCTGAAACTGATATTATCAAGATGTTTGATTTCTTGATTGACAACATATTTATTACATTTTTCAACAGACTGTCGGCATTGCAATGGGAACAAACTGTGCCTATCTACTTGCCGACTTGTTTCTTTATTATTATGAGGCTGACTTCATGCAGGAACTTAGAACTTAGGAAAAGAAAGATAAGAATTAGCAATATCCTTTAACTCTACTTTCCGCTATATAGATGATGTTCTTTTACTAAATAATTCAAAATTTGGTGACTAAGTGGAACGCATCTATCCCATCGAGCTAGAGATAAAGGATACCACAGATACTGTAAAGTCGGCTTCATATCTTGACTTACATCTAGAAATTGACAATAAGGGTCAGTTGTAAACAAAACTTCACGACAAAAGAGATGATTTCAGCTTTCCAATTGTGAACTTTCCATTTCTAAGTAGCAATATTCCAGCAGCACCTGCATACGGGGTATATATCTCCCAATTGATACGATATTCCCGTGCTTGCATTTCCTATCATGATTTTCTTGATAGAGGGTTGCTGCTCACAAGGACGCTATTAAACCAAGAGTTCCAAATGGTGAAGTTGAAATCATCCCGTCGTAAATTTTACGGACGCCATCACGAGTTGGTTGACCGTTATGGAATAACCGTTTCACAAATGATATCGGATATGTTCCTTACGTCGTAACTACAATCTCCTTCCCTTTCATGAATGTGACCTACCGAATTAGACTATTTACCGGATTTGTTATCACATAAGCAACACGACGGGTGCCACATGTGGAGCAGGATCTGATTACCATATCGGAGCACCTGAGATCACCCCTAGTTTTTTTGGGGTTCGTGTTGTTTATTCTTTAGTTTTCTATGTTGTGTCATGTGTGCTGGTTTTTTTTTTGTCTTTTTCATTTTTAGCCATGGCGTTGTCAGTTTGTTTTAGATTTACGAGTTTTACTGTCCCTTGGGTATCTTTCGTCCCTTTTTTAGGGTTTTTATAAGGCCTTTGTAACCGTGACTAGTATCGATATTATAATTATCACGTGCACGGTTGGCTTATGCAGCACGATTGTACTTTGCTGTACTGCACATACATATTCATATTTACTACTAAGTTTATAATTGATCAGTATATAAGATGCCACTTCCTATAATAATCCAACAAATAATGACAATTAATGACTTTTGTTTCCTTTATCAATCCAGATGAGTCAATGACCATAGTTCGGCTAGATACCTAATAAGTAATGTACGTATTAATAGTTTATAAAATTTTAAGGAAAATGAGGCGAAATATACTAAGACATTCAAAGTCCACAAGTCTAAAAGATACGTACAACGCCTTGCAATAAACAAAAGACGACGAAAAGAAGAACAAAGCAACAAAACACTACACAGAAAACTAAAGACTGAGTAACACAAAATCTGCCAATATATGGGGATAGTCTCAGCGTGTGAACTTTGAGGGTAATCATATCTTGCTTCAATGAGTGGCACCCATCATGTAAATGTACTGAGATGACCCCCAGATTTTGGTAGGGTTCGTGTTGCTTAGGTTTTAGGTTTCTATGTTGTGTCTTCTGTACTATTATTTGTCTGTTTGTCTTTTTATTTTAGCCATGGCATTGTCAGTTTATTTTCGATCTATGAGTCTGACTGTGCCTCTGGTATCTTTCGCCCCCTCTTTTTACTCTTGTTATCAAACCTGGACAGGTGATAAGTAACTGTTTGTGATCTCACAATCGACGAGGATGGAAATGTGTTACGCCATTTCAAAATCTAATGCATTCTAGGTAATAATTTCTAAAGCCAACACCAAAACGTTATGATTAGTTTAACGTTCTAAACAATGGAAATTCAACCAATGACGTGACGTTATTTTCATTTTTGAGTACGAACAATGAGATAATACAAAGTCTTTTATTTTTTGACAAGGCGAATTGGAACACACAAGTAAAACATAATCTTTATAAAGCTCATAAAATGATTGAAACAGAAAATAACAGACACAATAACACTTACTTTCATTATGTTTTTATCATCTATCTAAAAAATAAATCTTCATTGGTTAAATCTCATTGTCATCACAACAGATACTTTCCCCCTGTTAATTATATGATAGAATCAGAGCTCATTAAACATGTCTTGTGTATGATGTCATACCTTCAAGTTATGGTGAAAATTGATAACACTTTTTTATACATGTACATGTATGTGAATAAATTAAACGATTTGAAGAACGGTGGTTCTTCCATACAATTAGCAAGAGTTTTTAATCGCGTTCCGTAGAATTCAAAATATTTTCTTCCTTAAAAAAAATGTATTATAGAGGAAACAACTAACGATCCACCGTCTTATGTTTTCGGTTTAAAAATGTTCGTATTAATTAAGGTGCCATTGGTGTCTTTCGCTATCTTGGATTGTAAATAAAAGAGAACCTCATCTTTAATCAACATAGCAAAATTCTATGAGAAATGCAGATAACTAATAAAAAATGTGAATCTTCTTTTAAAAAACAAATTTGTAAGATTTTGACTTATGAATATAAATATTTGAACGATTTTAACCTATCTTTCTTACTATATTTTTGAACATATCGCAATATATACTACGTTTTGGCAAAGTAGGAAACAATCCTATCATTTTTTATTTATACTCCCATACCATCCTAAAAGCCTTTGATTGCGTGATAATCTAAAATAACTAAGAAGTATAAATTATAAATTAAAATAACTATAGTCGTTGAAGGCTGCATGTATGGTGACATACTGAAGAGTTAGTAGTGAAAAATGTTTTTGTAATACGACTGTATATTAAAAGAGGTATGAATCAGCACGCGGAAGTAATTTTTCTATCTCATGATTTCATTATATCGTACCAATAAGGAATTCTATAGAATAATATCCTGAATTTCTAATTTTCAATTCTACAAAACTGCGTAGGCGTAATAAAGCATGAATAAAATGGGTCTTAAAGAAAAATAAATTGATAGACTACAACATTGTCGCTTCGTCTTATCTCTACATTGTATGGTACTAGTTAAATTATGGTAATATACTTGCATTTCATTTTTGGCAGATAACTTGATCTTTATTATTTGAGAAATGTGAAGATTAAATCTGTAAAGTATGAAATCTGACCTTTTTAGACTTGTGTTGTCATTGATATAAACAAATGCAGTTCGTTTCTGTATACAGTACTTATATTGATGAACAACCCTAGGATATAACATAATATTCACTAGGATCAAAGCGCATATTTGTAATGGATCATCGTTTAAATATAGTCGACGAGGTTTTTATTAACGACCTTGCCTACCCATGAGCCGATGGTCTTGCATCGTAACCAATCGCTATAGATTGGAAAGCTAAAACAATGCTGGAACCTTAGTGCAAGTAGGTTTCTCCATAAATCTTCTAGATGAAAAATTCTTATAACATATTATGTGTGTTATCTTATAATATAAGCCTTCGTAGGTCCACATAATTTGCTTTCAACGTTGTTCATCCAACTTTTTTATACTGTCAATACCATATACAGTATCATATTTTCATAACTATATTTAGTAATTACAGTTTAAAGTATCCTTAACTTTCTAGGCCAGGAGGACGATTAAGAGTTTGACTAACTTAGCATATTATATAGAGACCTACCTATTGTTGAAGACTGTATTTGCCCTGTAGATGGTTTTTGATTATTCGCATCGTTGGGTTGCTTTCTGTTTGACGTTTGCTCCACATCTAATTTTATTTATATTCATTTAAATTTCAGTTAATTAAAAAAATACATTGCATAACGTTGTTTCCTGTGTTTATACTATTCCGAATGACCTAGGGATCTTTACATTGTTATACCTCTGTTAAGACAGAATTCGCCTTACTTGTTCATTGACTTGTTTAGAGTATATACAAACGACTATTCTTTGGCATTGAGAATGTACATGTACACAATTTCTGTTTTGATTGCCATGTATATGCAAAACCAATGTCCCTCTTATAATCTCTAAATTATAAAATTTGATATATCAAATTATTTGGACATCAGCAGCAGGAGCAAATAAACATTCCGCAATACAAAGTTATTATATACATTTACTTATGTGTTTGTACAGTATATATACTTTTTGAATTTACACGTGTGAGTGTCCATTTCTAGTTTCATTTATTTCCTCAGCTACTTAAATGAAAACTAACGTAAAATAAAAAAGCCGTGTAGTGAATTTACAAACATATATACATGCATATTCATAACGGGAATCTTTTTACAATTTTTAACTTGATGATTATTGATTCAGTTATAATTAAACAATTATAAATCTTCAAAACTCCTAACAATTTCAAAGTCTATACAAATAAACAAAGAAATACTGCAAAGGGGAATAAGATTTAAAAATAGAAATTTTAAATGTATTTTCATAGATTGTGTATACAATAGATGTGAATAGTTATTCTTTTCAAAACATAGTTTTGTTCAAAGATCTCAAATTAATGTATACTTTTGTAAACTCCAAACATTTAAGCAGACGTGGACTGTTAAAGTGGAGAGAGAAAAAACCCCAATACATTGATTTGATTCATCAATTGCTACTTGACGTCCAGCGACAAATTTTATTTATTATTTTAATACAATTCCATCTGCCCATTGTCATCGGTGTTATAATGTTGATAAACACAGTGAGATTATTACCTTCTTACTATTATACCTCAATGTGTTGGTAACTGTTTGTTAGTTCCAAGAATATACACTTGCAAATAACTTTCTAAACAATTTCTGTTTCTCTAAATGTCAACATTCATCCCTATCATAATTTCCCCCTTTTTTCAATATGAATAAAGCTGTCAGCTTTTCTTTTCATAATTTTCTTTAATTTGAATAAATCTCCTGGATATTGCTGAATCCTTAAAATAGATAAATAAAATTGAGAATGGAAATGGGGAATGGGTCAAAGAGACAACAACCCGACCAAATAAAAAACAACAGCAGAGGGTCACCAACAGGTCTTCAATGTAGCGAGAAATTCCCGCACTAGAAGGCGTCCTTCAGCTGGCCCCTAAACAAATATATACTAGTCCAGTGATAATGAACGCCATACTAATTTCCAAATTGTACACAAGAAACTAAAATTAAAATAATACAAGACTAACAAAGGCCAGAGGCTCCTGACTTGGGACAGGCACAAAAATGCGGCGGGGTTAAACATGTTTGTGAGATCTCAACCCTCCCCCTATACCTCTAACCAATGTAGAAAAGTAAACGCATAACAATACGCACATTAAAATTCAGTTCAAGAGAAGTCCGAGTCTGATGTCAGAAGATGTAACCAAAGAAAATAAACAAAATATGACAATAATACATAAATAACAACAGACTACTAGCAGTTAACTGACATGCCAGCAAATAAATCTATTATCAACAAATTGTCTGAATAAGTAACTAGATTCAGTTGAAATTAACATTTCTTTAGTTACAGTAGTATACATGAAATAAACTAAGTTTAATTCTAAACAATAAAGTTGTTATTATTATAACCGCATTAATGGTATCAGGCGAACGAAGCAGAAATCAAATCTTAGGAATATACATATTATTTTTTTCCCTGTGTTCTATACAACCCCATTATGGCTGATATGCTTCCATTTTCGTATATAGAAAAAAAGTAAAATCACAAATATACTGACCTCCGAGGAAAATTCAAAACGGAAAGTCCCCATTCAAATGGAAAAATCAAAAGCTCAAACACATCAAACGAATGGATAACAGCTGTAATATTTAACTATTTTATAATATATGACAAGATTTTACTGATTTATATATATATATTTTTTATATATTCCATGGCTGTTATTCAATATTATGACTTTCGACCTTATTTGAATTTTAATTTTCTCATTATATGCGGGTTCATTTAAATGTTCTTATTATATAATGACCAAAAGTTATAAAAAAAACAAATAAAACACAGAACAGAAAACTAAACTTTAGATATACGAACCCAAACCAAAAACGTCGAAAAAGTCAACATTAAATTCATTTCATTCACTACATTTCAAGAAATTTACATAAAAAATTGAATGTAAACTTTAATCAAAATTGAAGATGGAAATAGAAAATATTTCAAAAAGTGGACAACAATCCGACCATACATTGTAGAGCAGAAATCAGCAGAAGGTCAGTGGCGTAGCTGGGTCATTTTTACGTGTACGCCCGAACCTTAGCGAGGGATATGAGGGGTGCCAACCGCTCAATGTTGAAGCACATGCTGGTAGTTGGTTCGAATGGGACGAAGCCCCCGAAAGCTATCGAGAATAAGATACCGTAATGATTCCTGTCAGTAAAAATTCATTGATAGCAACATACATGACTGTACTTTTGAATCTAAATGGTTTATTTGTTTTGGTTAAATTTTGTAATATGTTAACTTATTCATCGTGTTAAACTGGAAGCTAGCCTAATGGTCATTTGTTTTAGAGAACACGTCTAAACCAATATAACTTTTAAATAAGTTTAAAGGGTGCCGTGAGTGAGCATACAATCGACAAAAGCACCTTTTAATGAACACGAAAAAAAATACTTCTAAGAGGTTCAATATAAAAAATTCTGGAACATCTAGGATTTCTTCCCCAAAAAAGTGAATCAATTTATCAGTTCTTTAAAGGGATTTAAAAAAAATCTTAAATTTTCTTTTGATAATTTTTTCTTGATCTGGAATATTTCACGACAATCTATGAAGGTTTATAAATTGAGCATGTAAAACAATTAATAGCGTAAAGAAGAGTCCGGCTATCTGTCTATCAGAAAAGAACAGAAAAATGAACGAAAACAAATGCTTTCAAAATTTTAGTTTTAGACATTAGTCATAGAAAAAGCTTCTTCGGCATTTTCATAAAATTCGATGAAGGTTCGACAAGTAGTTATGGTAATTGAGAAATTACAAAATGTAAGCCCAAACTGCGACCATTTATTAATTGCAGAAAGAAATACATTTTGTCCTTAAAATGCGAGAAAATTAAAGATATAATTGCATTATTATATTGCTCTGAATACTCTTTTGATCATAAACAGTTTCTGTCCAACTTTCGTAAAATTTCACGGAGAGTCATTTAAAAGAATTTATCCACATTCGGAACCTAAATATTGACGTCGCTTTGTCTCGCTTTTGGGACATAAATCACAGGCTCGACAAAAATACAAACAGCATATCGAATCTGATCAGATAGTGAATTGCTTTAAATATAAGAAAAAGACGTAGAATTCATAGTAGATTCAGACTTTTACAAAAGATTCGAACAAATTGATTAAATGATCTATTTGAATAAATTTAGTCCCTTTTTATTCAAAATTGCAATCCAAAAAAAGAAGAAGCACAAGGCTGATGTGCTTTTGACCAGTTTATCTTATTCTATGTCGATTATTTGTTTTATTTTCAAAATTCAAGTGTACGCCCGGGCGTTTTGACGTAAACGTAGCTACGCGCATGAAGGTCATCAAAGGGTCTTCAACACAGCAAAAATTCCGCACCCGGAGGTGGGCTTTAGTAGGCCCATAAATAAAAATGTGTCAACTTTGACACATATATTTTTTTATGATAACAAAGAAATCTTTCAAAATAGCGCAATGTTTTGGTAGCAAAGTGTTAAGTTAACGTAAAGATTTCCAATTTGAAACTTATTTATTAAAATTCATGTTTATAGTATTTGTTATTGTATAAATGTACATTTACATAATGGTTATAATGGTTTACTTTTATAAATTGTTATTTGGATGGAGAGTTGTCTCATTGGCACTCACATCACATCTTCCTATATATCTTTTTACCCCATGTTACACATTAAAAACGTTGCTTCATAATAAAAAATTTTGAAGTTGTTTTTAAATAGTTCAACTTATTGCTTGTCAACGTTGTACATTTGTTCCGCTTTACAGTAATGTCAATGTATTCCGTTAGCAGGGACGAATACTGAATATTTGTTTCAGTGGAAAAAAATGTTACAGGATATTTCGCCCAATTGGAACTTAAATGAAGAAACAAATTTCTATTTCAAAACATGTTTGCATACATCATGGAACTTCAATATTACACTTCCATGCATACATGTAGCTATAGGCTCCCCCTTTTAAGCTATACGTTCATGAACTTCAGTAGCACTGCAAGAATTTTAAGTCAAATAGTAGCCAATCAACCCATCAACCAGAAAACAGATCTATTCTATGTTTTATAAATGTTAGTTTTTATTTTTTCAAAATTTAAAGTAAATGTTTGCAAAGATGAAGGCTCTGTGTTGAAGTTAATTCACATACTTTGACCTATCATGGTTTACTTTTACAAATTGTGACTTGGCTCTCATACCACAACTTTTTATATCTATTTCCTTTTCCTTAAAGCTACACATCAGTCATGAATCAGTGAATGGATAATTTTTATTTTTATAAAACTACATGTCATAGTTACAGAGAAAATAACAGTAGCAGTTCAAGATTAAGATACATAGTGGTTGAACAACCCATCAATTAACTCTTTTTAAATATCCATTAAGCCAAATATTTAGTGGTCACTGTGGACTTTAGTATTTTCGATTTTAAAGCGCACTTATAGTAAATGATAGATAGCATGCGAAATAGAAGTTTCATCATAACATACATGTAAGTTCCAAATGAAAAAGTATTCTGGAATATTATCTCCTCTTGAATAAATATTAGAGTATATGTTCCTAACAGAATACATTGTATAGAAATGTTGTTTTAACAGGAATGTATATCATGACATTGTTTATAACAAAGTTTCTAGTGGAACATCTGTTAGGTTGAACAAAATATACTTATACATATCTTTAAGCTACATGTTCATGGATAAACTAATCATAGATACCAGGACTAAATTTTGTATAAACGCGAGACGCACGGTTTCGTCTACAAAAGACTCATCAGTGACGCTCGAATCCAAAAAAGTTAAAAAGGCCAAATAAAGTACGAAGGTGAAGAGCATTAAGGACCAATATTCCTAAAAGTTATGCGAAATACAGCTTAGGTAATATATGCTTGAGGTAGAAAAGCCTTAGAATCAGTGAATAAATGACCTTTATTCTATAAAAATACTTGTCATTGTCACACAGAATGAGGAATAGCAGTACAAAGTTACATACACAGCTACTTTTGCATAGGTACTAATTCTGTACTAAAAATATGTAGTACTGGAAATTTACTTTTAGTATTTAGTACTATTTCTTTACTTTAAAATTATTGTGATATTTAGGCACTTGTATTTTACAGAACTTGATTTGTACTAAATATTTAGGTACTTGTATTTTACAGAACTTGATTTGTACTAAATATTTTGGTACAGAAATAATACAATATTCCATGTTTGAAAATCATGATTTTAAGAGATTTTAAATAGAAAAACTTTCAAAATGCTGAAAATGTAACGGTGGTAACCACAAATCTGTAGTACCTAAATTTCCAGTATAAATAAAGTACTGTTAAATAGAGGTACCTAAATATTACAATAATTTTAAAGTAACAAAATAGTACTGAATATTAAAAGTAAATTTCCAGTACAACAGACTTTTAGTACAGAAATAGTACCTATGCAAAAGTAGCTGTGTATGTAAATCTTATAGTAGGGGAAAAAAGTCATCTAGCAATTAAATCTTTTTGAATAACCATTTTGCCAAAATATTTAGTCGACTTAAATATAATCTATTTGAAGAGAATTTTTAGAAAATGCCAGATAACATATTTTGTTTTAGCTACACATTCATGAACCAGTGAATGAATATAAAATAACATGTAATAGTTACAAAGAAAAAAAACCAGTAGCAGTACAAGATTAAGGTGGTACCCAACACTTTCACTAAAATTAATTTGGCTCGTTTAATTTCCATAAAAATTTGACAAAGTATTTACTTTGACCCTTTAACAAAAATATAAAAATTTCAAAAAATTTGAACCAACCGTTTAATCAGAAAAATTACACTGGTTATATAGCAGTTTGACAAATACTTATTTTGATCATTGAAAAGCTTAATATTCCCTTAACAACACAACGTAATTAAAACGTTTAGCTGATATCACAGAGTTATCTCCCTGTAGTGTTAGGTACCACCTTAAGTCATATCGAAGTCGAACAACCCATTAAGCCATTAACTTTATTTTAATAAACCATCATGCCACATTATTTTAGCATTTATAGTATACATGTAGACACCCTTTTCATTAAGCTTCACGTTCAAGAATCAGAGAATATGCTAATTTTATTCTTATAAAACTACTACATGTCATAGTTACAAAGAAAAAACAGTAGCAGTACAATGTTAAGTTATATAGTAGTAAAACATCTCCCAAACCATCAAATCTTTTTGTATAACCATTATGCCAAAATATTTAGTGGACTTTAATATTTCCGAATTTTGAAGCGAATTAACTACATGTAATAGTTACAAAGAAAAAGTAGTAGCAGTACAATACTAAGTTATTTAATTTATACTTTTTTAAATTGTTACATGAATGCAGAGTTGTCTCATGGGCACTCATACCACATCTTCCTATATCTATATAGAAGTAAAACATGTAACAAAACCATCAATTCTTTTGTATAACCACTATGCCATAATATTTAGTCGACTTAAATATTTTTGATTTAATTTTGAAGCGTATAAAACTACATGTCATACATGTAATAGTTACAAAGAAAAAACAGTAGCTTTCAAAATTAAGTCCTCTAGTAGTCGAACAACCCATCAAGCCATTAACTTTATTTTAATAAACCATCATGCCACATTCCTCAGCAGGAAATCAATTAAAACACCGCCATTCTTATCTTGATAATGATATGTAGTTAGAAACATTTAATCTTTCCAATTGCGAAAAGTAATCATTTTATTAACAAATAGCCCACAGACTCGATACGTCTGTATTGTTTGAAGTGGATTAACCTTTAACACCTAAAATCAAAATTTATTTATCTTTTATCGTTAACTACTTAATATCATGACTTCATTCCACATAGGATATAATAGTGAATGTTTACCAATTTTAGCACCTAGAGAAGAATTGAATGAGCGTAGGGTTTAGTCACTACGCGAGAGTGTTTACCGAAAAACTTAACTGTAGGTGTTTGGAAGTTACACTTCTCTATGCAATGTTTGATATAAAAATCCTCCCATTTTTGCGTTTTCTATTCATTCAAACTTGCGACCTTTTTATTCTTAACCAATCAACGTGGGTATCATGGTTTATCAATACAAACTCTGATAAATATATATGATAGAGCGCTTCATCAAATCTTAAAAAACATTCAATTTGTGAAAACTAAATAGAAATAAAAATTAGTTACGAAGAATTAAGAAATATTCTTGTTTGTCACGTAAAATTACAAAGAAAAAGATCGATTTGATGAATAAAAATCGTCAAGTGGTGAATAAGTTCGTGTAGATTTCAATAGAAATTGGATATTTTCTCTATTTATTATAAGATTGAAGTAGATTTGAACACATGTTTGATTTATTTAGAGAGATTTTATTACTAGCTGGGTTTGCACACCTGGTCGTAGCTGCTGAAATAAGATTTTCGGCACTACGTCCCGAACCAGAAATCAAGGAGAAGGAAAATTATCAACCAGGTAAGACGCTATTTTATATTTTAAAGAAAAAAATATACATGTTTCTATGAATTTGTTTTCTTATGCAGTTATTTTGAAGAAGTTTTTTCAACTTATTGAAGAGAAAAAAATCGGGGTAATTGCTAAGGGTTATTAACCTATATGATCAGTTTTAATAATCTTGATGGGTTCCATATGTAAGTTTTAATTATAATATCTTTCTTGTAGTATTATTGTTTTTCTTTATACATGGAACCACAATACATAAGATACCAGTCGAAGCTAGATTATGACACTGAAATTCATTTTTTTAACCAAAAATTTCTAATAGAAAATTTCTACAGTTATCTTAAATAATTCAATTGCGATAATACATTTTAATGTAAGACTTTTTCAAAAAAATTATAATCATATAAAAAAAATTAACGTCTATATCGTTTCCGCTTTTTTCTACCAGTTTGATATAAATTTTAAGCCATTACATTACGTTTTGTGTTGAACAAATGCGATTCTAAATTATTTGATTGCAAAAAATGCACTTACGACCCCTGATCATATATCAAAAGCCTCGTAATTTCGTTTAGTTGATATAATTATTTAGTATATTGATTGACAATTTAAATATGTTCTCAACATTATTACTGCATTAACAGAATGTTCTCAAGTAAATTAAAATGTGTGTACAGACTCTCTCTTCAATGGGTTACTTTGGTTTGGGCCTAGTAAATGTTAAAACTGCTCAACTTTCATTTCTCAAATATAAAGTAGATTTTTTTTTCGGAATAAAATTTCTTTTCATTTCAAATTATGAACTATAAATCTGATGGTACAGCACGGTTGATTTATAATTTCAGTTCAATTTTTCTTGGCGTTACCGAAATCGTCTTAGATTTTTATATACATATGTTATATAATTTGTTAGGTTTTTTTTTCAACAGACTTAAAATTTAGGGGACGATTTGATGATATCTTGGGATGGGGGCTGTGACAGAATGCTTATATTCTTCTTTTAAGACTCAACTGCTGTGAGCATATTAGTTTCTGAATTTGTTGGACAAATTATTCATTTTCATCCAGGTGAGGTATGTTCAATTTTTACACGGATGTTATAAGTCATTTGTCGCCCCTCCTCCCCTCCCCAAAAAATCAAAATCTTCCACTACATTTTTTCAAATAGAATATAATTTTGGAATAAAAATTATATAGACATTAAAAGATATGGTATGGGAGCCAATGAAACAACTGTTCATCCAAGTCACAATTTGTAAAAGTAAATCTTTATAGGTCAAAAGACGACCTTCACATAAGACATTTTCTTCATCTTTCAATCTTTTGTACATTCACTAATGAATACGGTCTTATTAATATAGACAACTAGATGGGTTTTGTTTTGTTATATTGTAAGTTTGTTGTCTAGACTCAGCATGACGTATATCCCCATATATCTCTTTTCTTAAATTCATATTTCTATAAAATGTATTTCCTCTATTGTACTAAGATTTTGATAACTAAATCATTTGTTTACCGTTTAATTATGTTTTAACTGTCTCGTTGATGTTTATAATTCTCCTATATCTATTTTTAATCTTTCTGTTAAAGATAATCTAGATTGTTTTAGGGTAAACAAGATAAATATGACAAGAAAAGTAATGCAAGGGAGTAATCATTTTTATACTTTATTCATAACCATTTCTCCAAGTCGCTATTAAGGATGTTCGCTACTCTGTTAAAAATAACAAGCTTTTTAAAAGACTGATATAAATTGAAAGTATATATTAAATAAAGAAACAAAAAAAGCAGAAAAAAATTGAGGGTCTGTGTGCTTGATTTCGAGATATAAGCCGTTGAAAATTTGGAGGGAAATAATTCTCTCTAGGTGTAATTCAATCTTATATTGATAATAACAATTAGAATTTAATACAAAGGACATAACCATATCTCCAGTGGGGGGAGGAGAAGGGAGGAGGCGGTTTTTTTGCGGATTGACTTTTGCACACGATAGCTACTGTTTTTTGTATTTTTTATTGCATAATATTCATTTTTATTCTTTGTTATGAAAAGTTATTTATTTACAGCCTTTATCGGTCCAGACCATTCATTTTCAAAATCCTCCTCGACCCTAGAAATCACATGATCGTCCCATAAGTTGGACCCTTTTCTAATTATCGCTTAAAAGTCAAAGTAATGTATTAGTACCAGTAATATCATTGAGAATGTTGTTAATAATTTAAAATCGGGATTACTATAAACCAAGTTAAAAAAATAATATTGGAATGGAATCATAATTGTAAATTTTAGGTACCATCCTTTTGTTACGAAGAGAGATGTGTATATATATCATATTAAATTGCTTAGCTGAAGAAAAATACCCATATTGAACACAACAGTTGAAAGGATTACCCAGAAGTCACAATCTGACAGAACTAATTTCATCATCTGATCACCCACAGACATTTGGTTCAATTTATTACATACTCTAGAAAAAGAATACGCGGAAGCATTTTCTTTTTGTTAATGATGATCAATTTGGTTCCATTAAAAAGTATAAGGGATCAATTCAATACGATAAATCTCGTCACTGTAATCTTATCGAGCAGTGGGATCGAAACGGGGAAAATCTTAGAGACAATTGTGGTAAAATTTCCTTTCTGAACTTCATTAAGGATGTTCGCTCCTTTTTTTTTTTAAATTTTTGCCAGATATTCGGAACCCTCTGGTTTTATCCATGTAATTCCGTTGAAAAACTTTGCCTTCAAACCCCTACTTTTTTTCCATTGCAAATAGTTTTAAAAGACAAATTGAAAATCTTATAAAATCCTTTTTACTTTTTCATAGTTTTTGACAGGGAAAAAGTGACAATGATAAATGTATGAAAAATTCAGAGAAAAACATTACCCGCCAAATTTTTAATGGCTTATATCTCGAAAGCATGCTCACGAATCTTTCATTTTTTTTCTGCTTTTTTGTAACTTTATTTTCATACTATCAATTTTTAAAAAAAAGTTTTGAAAAGTTTGTAATTTTGAAACTGAGTAGCGAACAGCCAAGGTTGCCGTACAATAAAAAACGTTTAGTTTTTTTTACTGGGAGCTAGAGTTGTATTAGTAGTGATTTTTAATTAAAGAAAAAACAATAATAACCCGGCCCTTCACACGTGTATCTCCCAAGATATGAATATCACCAAATTTTTTCTTTTCAACTAGTAAGTGTTGTTTGGTCCTTATAAGGATTTCAGTGTTGACATCCAATTTTGGTCAGTCCCTGTGATTTTTATTTATTCATTGTGTAGACAATGAAACAATTTTCAAACCGGGTCTCTGATCTTTAAGATTTCTTGCAGATAACAATTTTATTGTTTGTTTCCCCCCCCCCCCTAAAAATTAGAAAGTTTTGAAAATGAGATGAGTGATGAAATTATCTGAATGAAACAATAACAAATGACCATCCATCGAAGTATTGCAAGAGCGTGTTGATTGACCGGATCTCCATATTAAACATTATGAGAATATCATAACTTTGTTTTTGTACAGTATACATTTGGTGTGGCCGAGAGGTCTAAATAGTTAACTACTGTATCACAAGCTTGTCGGCACTGAGATTGTGAGTTCGACCCGCCCCAAAAGGTTCTACTCAAATTTTAATTGACTAAGATTGCCAGTTTCCCCTTCCGAAAGTGGGTGTTTCTCTCTTGGCACATCGGCTTCCCGATCCACCAGTAAAATCTGATTGACACGAAAAAACTTGCCAATTGGGCTGAAAGTGGCGTTAAGCATATATCAATCAATCAATCTAGCTGTATATAATTAAAGGTGTATGATTTGACATAATAAGCTATGGAATTGGGAATGTGTTCATTGATGCGTTCTACTCCAATCTTATAATTGACTAAGATAGCAAGTTCTCCTGCCGACGGTCGGTATTTCTCTCTTAACACTTCGCCCCCCCCCCCCCCCTTCCAGTTAAATTCAATCGCGATGATAAAGCCAATAGGGCTGAAAGTGGCGTTAAACACCAACTATCAATCAATCTTGTTTTATGCATTTACAGATGTATGATTTGACATAATTGGCTGTGGAACTGGCCATATGTTCTCTTTTTTTCTCGTTTTGATCTTAAAACGCAAAGGAAGTTTTATTAAAAGTGTACATCTGATAACAGGAAAAGCATTTTTACATGGATATTTTCTCTTTGTTCTTTCTTTAATTAAGAAAAACTTCTGACCTACAACGAATAATTGTTTACTATAGACTAATTCTATAAAGACTTGGCCTTGAATAAAACCTCATTTCTACAGAATAATTAGTTACAGTAAGAAATACTTTCGCTAGAAGGTTATCACGAAGTATTTGCAGTGCAATTTAAAGAGCTTTACAGGCCCGAATCCAGGGTACGATTGGAATGGATGATATAGAGATTACACGTGATTGAGACATTAGAGAAGTTATTTTGACACAAATACTGCTGTAACTTTTCATTTTTTTATTTGAGAAAAAAAGGATGAAAAAAGGGGAGAGTGTACACGTGCACTCTGAATCTGCGACTGTTTTATGATTTAACATTTACAAGCGGACTTGCGATTGTATATCTTTAGATCGATAGGGTCTGACGTGTTTCGTATTTTTCTTAATCTTTCAAAGATTCTTGCACTCTGAAAAAAATTACATTATTACAAATTGTATAAAAGTCGTAATTAATAGGCATAGATTCGTCCTTTTCATTTAAATCTGCTTCGTTTATGTTGTTTTTATATACTTCTCAAAATGCCAATGACCACCCGAAAAATTAATTAATTAATTGCTGCATGTTTGCTTAGCCTCCAGTTGCATATATCTCAAGCATTTTTCAGAATGATAAATGGCCGTCTGAAGAAATAAAGAATCTGTGAAAATCTGTGACGATGCCTTAAATATTTGATTTGTTTAAAGTAAATTGTCTCAAGGTAATCGTTTTGTAATCAATTACAGGATAAATTATAAGATAAAGCTATTATTCAGCTTAACCTCATCATCGATCTAAAATTGTACTCAAATATACCATATTGTTTGCACTTGTCCTTAATCAGGAACCTGATGTTCAGTGGTTGTCGTTTGTTGAATTGGTTCATAAATGTTTCTCATATTTTATATAGATGGTCTGTTTGACACTCATACCACATCGTCTTACAAAATGTATATCTATAGACCGTTGTTTTCCCCCGTTTGAATGGTTTTACACTAGTAAACTTTTGGGCCCTTTATAGCTTGCTGTTCGGTGTGCGCCAAGGCTCTGTGTTGTAGACAACTACTTTGACCTATATAATGGTTTAATTTTACAAATTGTGACTTTAATGGAGAGTTTTCTCATTAGCACTCCGAAAGATATCAAATCTTATATCTATATAAAACGCACTCTTGTTAAACAAGCTCTTCGCCGCCCCCTTCATAATAAGTTTGACATCATTTTCTTACGTTTGGTTACTTATATGTATTCATAAATATTACAAAGATAGGTTAGAAAGATGTCTGTTCACTTTTGGTATAATATGAAATATCAAAATAAGTAGGTATATATGTATATATGATTACCAACGAGACAACATAATCCACCGGAGACCAAAGGAAGAAGAAGCCTGTTCTTAGCCAGGAACCTGTTACAGTTGATTGACGTTGCCTTTGAGTTATATTTGTTTAATGATTAATATTTGACTTAAATCTCCTTGCATCGATAACAGATATGTACAATGGTTGTCTCTTTTGAAATTTTTCCCTTTTAGTTTACAATGGTTGTCTCTTTTGAAATTTTTCCCTTTTAGTTTACCCTGTGCCTTTGATGATTTACCTTCCGATTTATCCTTTGTCCAAGCTTAAGATCATACTTATCTGCATGGTTATATGTCTTCACATTGTATTTCTTGTCTGTGTTGACCGATTGTACATGTTTATCCCTTTTAAGGTACCATCTAAGTCTTCCGCCATCTTGGATTGTACAATGGTAGAAATCGACTAGTCTAAATGTTTAATAAGAAAAGGATTTTGGACAGAAACGTAATTCATCTGTTAGAATTTTCATTAAAGCTAATAAAATGGTTGAATTTGATCTTATCACAAGGATTGTTTTACAAACACAGGATTCAGTTTTTAAATTATAATCCCATTAGGGGAGACAACTCATTTGTTTAATTACTTAAAAAAATAAATAATTATACAACAGGAAAAAAAGACCACATTTTTTTTCTTTAAATTATCCAGACGCATTTAATAAGAGCTATATTTTTGTATCTATTAAAAATAAATGGTCAATTTTTTAATCAACAGTTTTTTCTTTCTATAATTTTTACAAAAAGTGTCAATTTTTACAAACCTTCCTTTCACCAGTCTTCTGTCTTCAAACAAGGTTTCCATTAAACTTCATTATATATACATTGTATTCTCTCAGTTATTACAAAAATTTGACAGTTCCAGTAGACCAAAGTTTTGGTCGTACATATTAAAAATTTTCGTATAATTTTTGTTTTATCCAAGTTTTCTTCATATATTTATATATGATAGCGGCAATAAGTGAAATTAGGCATTAAGCTTAAATCCTAGGCAATAAGCTAACGCCTAGGCAGTAAGTATATATTTGTTACATAATAACATTATGAGAACTGGAGCCTGTTTATCGAAATTGTTCTAAGATCGGTCCTGCAAGATATTCTTAGGTCAGAAATTATGATAAAGTGAGGACCGACTTACAACATGTCTCAGGATGCACATCGAAGCTATCTGAGAAATATCTTAGCTAGGATGTCCTAACCGCTGTCCTAAGTCTTAAAGTAAAAATAAAATAGCGCAAAAAAAAAAAAACCAAATAATTAAATATTGTACTAAATTTAACCAACAACTTTGATTTAAAAACCGATTAATTATTAGAAAACAATTATTAGATTTAAATCAAAGGGTAATTAATAATTTTGATATTATAACTGTACATTTAAACTCTGAAACAAAACATAAGTAAACAGAATACAAATATAAGGTTAATATTAGAATTGAACAAATTAATTGGAAATAGTTAAAATTAGATATATATAATAATCGGTAAATTCATTATATGCTTTGAGGGAGCTGAATTCGAAGTTTCACAGTTTCATACTTAAAAGTTCAAAGGCAAACATCGTGCATCTTTCATATAAATACTGGGTACCTTAACTATTTTATTTTATTACTGCAATTAACATACGTTTGAATATGAACAAAAGAAAAATATGTAATTTTACCGATGCAAAACTACAGGGCCCATTTTCATCCTAAATATAAAAAAGAAGATGTGGTATGATTGCAATATATTATTTATATTAAAACGCATCAAATAATATTTAAAAAATATGAAAACTTGATAGAAATTGTGTTAAAATCATAATGTTGTCACAGGTTGTGGAACTGTTAACAATAAAAAGTTACTTTAAACATCCAATAAAAAAAAATAAAAATGGTGCGAGCAAAAAATCATATCTTAATTTTGTCAACTTTTGACCAGTTCAAACCAGCTCGACTAGAGAAGTGTACAAATTTTCAAATAGATATTATAATTATTCTATAGAATCTCCCCCCTTTTTAGCTCAAATGGCCTGAAGGTCCAAGTGAGCTTTTCTCATCACTTGGCGTCCGTCGACCGTAAACTTTTACAAAAATCTTCTCCTCTCAAACTACTGGGCCAAATTTTACCAAACTTGGCCACAATCATCATAGGGGTATCTTGTTTACAAAATTTGTCCGATGACTTGGCCAACCAACCAAGATGGCCGCCATGGCTAAAAAAAGAACATAGGGGTAACATGAAGATTTTTGCTTATATCTCTGAAACCAAATCATTTAGAGCAAATCTGACGGGGTGAAATTGTTTATCAGGTCAAGATCTTCCTGCTCTGAAATTTTCAGATGAATCGGAGAACGCCCTTGTTGGGTTGCTGCCCCTGTATTGATAATTTTAAGGAAACTTTGCTGTTTTTGGTTATTATCTTGAATACTATTATAGATAAGGATAAACTGTAAACAGCAATAATGTTCAGCAAAGTAAGATCTACAAAAAAAGTCACAGGACCAGATGGTCAGTTCACCCCTTAAGGAGTTATTGCCCTTTATAGTCAATTTTTAGTCAATTTTTGTTATCTTTTACAAAAATCTTCTCTGAAACTACGAAAACAATTTTAACTAAATTTGTCCACAATCATCATTAGGGTATCTAAGTTAAAAAATGTGTCCGATGATCCCGCATGCAAACCGAGATGGCCGACATGACTAAGAATAGTACATAAGGTAAAATGCAGTTTTTGGCTCATATATCAGAAAGCATTTCCTTTAGGGCAAAACTCACGGGGATAAATTTGTTCATTAGATCATGGTCTATCTACCCTGAAATTTGTAGACCAATCAGGCAACCAGTTGTTGGGTTGCTGCCCCTGAATGGTAATTTTAAGAAAATTTTGCAACTTTGGGTTATTATCTTTAATATTATTATAGATACATATAAACTGTAAGCAGCAAAGGTACAGCAAAGTAAGACCTACAAATAAGTAAGCATAATCAAAAAGGTCAATTGACCCCATAAGGAGATATTGCCCTTTATAGTAAATTTTTGACAATTTTTGACAATTTTGTTAATTTTGTAAAAACAAAATATTTTAACTACTGTGCCAAGTTCATTATAGATAGAGATTATTGTAAGCAGCAAGATTGCTCAGTAAAGGAAGATCTACAAACACATCACCATCACCAAAACACTATTTTGTCATGAATCCATCTGTGTCCTTCGTTTATGATATGTCCATAGATCAAGGTGAGCGACACAGGCTCTTTATAGCCTCTAGTTTAATTGGATAAATCACCATTTTAAAATCTTTTCAATATTTTGTAATATCACAAAAACATGAAATACGTATGAGTTAAATATATTTCATTTCGTTTGAAATTGGGGTTTTCCCTTTAGGTATTTGTAGTTATTATATATAGATGGGAATTAGTGTAACTAGTTTTAGAACTAGTTCTGCAGGAGTATGTACTATTTATAAAGTCTGATGTTACGTGTACAAAGCACGAGAAAAGTTTTGGCGGTTTCTACGGGTGGGGTACTATATAAAGTTTGGCATTTAAATGTATTAGTATCGAAGGTGCTCGCAGTTAGGTCGTATAGTACGAAGTTAGTCACATTAATGGCTGCTATGTTTATTACATGTATTTATATTATGTTGTTTGTATCGAAGAAACTTGTATTATAGAGTGAAATAAAATTTGTATCGCAAGAGAAGATAATAATGTTACTGCGAGCAACTAACTCTATTTATGTGTTTGTTTTGTTTAAAGCCTAATTGAATTTAGAGTAGAAATACTTTAAATTCGGACGAGCAGGGCGAGGGAGAATTTAATTCTGTTTTTTAACTGGCTACAATTACTAAATAAACTTACTTAATTTGAAAATCTGTCAAATGAATGTATATTTATACATTTATTATTAGAAATATAATATAGAAACAACTTTATATCAAGAATAAATCACCAAATATACTTAAATTCCAGAGTTTGCTTATTGCCTAAAATAATGTTCGGCAATAGGATGAATAATCATCATCATATTTCAGGAAATAAGCTTAATGCCTGAAAATTTCAGGAAATAACTTAATAACTTAATGCCTAGGCGTTAGCTTATTGCCTAATTATTGATAAAATACACCTGATGTGTGTAGCTTTTTGTAACAATACGGATAAGGTGTGATAAGGCTACATGTTTGGCCGATGGAATGTGAAAATCTAAAATTATTTTAAAAAAACTTCGAAAATCGCCTCATTTTGAGGTAATGGTATTGATATTCATGAGCAACATCTATATCTTCAAAGATAGTTGTAACAAAATATGTTTACAAAGTTGTTAATGTGTGTAAAATTTCTGTTCTCATATCTAGTTTGTCTGAAACCTAAGTGCAAAATGATAATAAGTGGTATCAGTTCAAAATGTCTATTTCGCAATAGTTGCATCAAATGTTTTGCACGAGTTTTTTTGGTAACAGTGTCTAGATTAAATCATTCCCTTCATTTACCCATTGAATCAACACAATTTTAAAAATCTGTCATAAATTAACTACATTTTTAGTCATAGGGGCCAAATAATAGCCCTTTCCATACCTTTAGTCATTTTGTAAGACAAATCTCATTACCAGTTAAAAAAAAAAGTTTTGTTTTGTCGGGATTGAAAGACAGAAACCTCTACTTTTTTTTAAATGGCCAATACTAGCTGTAAACCCTTTGTTTAGCTAGTACATGTAGTGTATGTAAGACTTCAAAATTTTAGTTCGCAACTTTTCTAAAGATAAATTTATATTATGAACTGAGAACATCTGTTGAATTTGAAGTTTTACACCATAGATCTAAAATTAATGCATCATATGCTGTTGAAAATGAAATATGCTTGTAACCGCTGTCTGATTTTGTTTGTTATTTTTTAATTTATTTTCGAATGATGCAACTTCATTATATACAATTCAGGGGCGCACCTGCGACTATTGAAACATTTTATTTCAAGCCATCGTTTGAAATAATTACCATTGATACAAGGGTGCACTGACTGCGCTATTTAAAGCATATTTATGTTAATATATACTACCATCCGTATTTTATGTGACATATCTTATTAGGTACTAAGTTGTTGTATATACTATTTTGTATCAGCATTTTCGTGTCTAGGCGAGATATATACTATACTGTTGTTCAATAGTTCGTTTACAGAATATATTAACTTTATTTTACACATTTCATTCCCCATTTATCTGAAATGTCTGACACTTTTGCTGTAAAAAGAGGTATTTTTTCTCTCTAAAATTTTACATTATAAGGTATGGAGAAAATCTGGATTCAATGTACATTTTTTTGGTCATTTTCTTACCCACAATATTTTTTTCTCATCTAATAGGGTATACAAATATTTTTTTGGGAAAACAACATAACCATAATTTAATAAAACTTTCAAGACTGAACAATACCTTTTTAGTCATATTCAATCTGTCCGTCAATTTTCAGACATTTTCGTTTCGGTAAAGTCAAGAATGTTAAGACACCTTATTGCAGTCAATTCAGATCTGTTAAACCTATATCCATTAGTTGGTATTTATCTGTGCCAAATGTTTAACACTGGATTGTGGGTAAACAAATCTGAGCTAATCGCAAGTAAAATATCTTTATGACGAAGCAAACACTTAAAAAAGTTTATATATGAATAGCTACAAAGTGATTCGTTGAAAAATAGTTCATAGAATAGAAAACCACGCAAGAATATGGGGTATCTTTCGAAGACAAAACCCAGTACATGCACAACAAAACACACACAAAAAGCAAAGTAACAGCGCTTTTATTGCTGTCAGTATAGAAGGACCGGGTCTTATACAAGACGATATTTTGAATTGGAAAACAATATGAATTGTCATTATCTGACTTGCATAATAAAAGTACGACGGATCAGTATGACTTTACAAAACGAACAAGTAATTTAGCACTGCAGTATCTGCTAGTTGAATATACCTCGTGGCATTAAAGCAGACTATAAATGGATATAATAACAATGGCATGATTTATTTCTTCATAAAATATCACAATTGTCTCCTAGCAGGTTATAGAATTATACATTTCCATTCATAAATTGTGTTTTTAAAGTAAGAATGTCTTCGAGGAATGATAGGTGTGGTTACAAACCGGTTAACTTCCCGACCTCAGGACAAAGCCAGCATGTTTCATTCAGAATAAGTGTCAGTTCTTACCATAAAATTCCAGTTTATGTCTTCTGAATAGCATGTTAAGCCTGCTTTGACAGATTTTATAACAAGTAAAACCACCAGTTTGCTAGTGATATATAGTGCAGTACATTGATTGTGTAGGTGTTTTGTATTGTCCAATTTTATTCTCTACTACAAAGACAGAATAATTAATAGATTTAAACGAGGTCGTTTTTTATTTGTTTAAAAATCGATCAGTTCCTACTTACAAGCTTTTTGTTGTTGTTTATAGTGTTTTCTCTCTCCTTGCACAATCGGTACATCTTTATTTATAGAATTCACCGTATGCTTTTGTGGATATCTTTTGAATGCTTGTAAAATTGTTTCAACAATGGATTCCGAAACACAATTCATAAGTGAGCCTTCGAATTCTGTCAAAGCCAACGTCATTGGCTGACTTTAATCAACAAATAACATTCTTGTTCCATTCAAGGGGGAAATAGGTACAAAATACAACGTACCTACATGCCCACGAATCAACCCAAATATTATTTCAGGGGAAGGACCTGTGTTTAAAGAAACATATCCAAGACGCTGACCGTAATTTCAAAAGTCGTTTCGAAACATTGAGTGATAACATTATATCAGTGATTTTAGCTGTTATTTGGTTTCTTAATCTTATTGAAGTTTAAATTAGTAAGATTATTTTAAAAAGCAACTTCCAGTTGACAGAAGACTGACAAAGATATTCAATTCCAGACGTCAGCATGATATATTGATACTAAATCGGTCTAAAATTGACAACACAATTGGCTTAGATATTTCATAAGAAGCAATGAGATACGTTAATAGAAACCGCATTTGCAAATAATGAAAAGCAGCAATTGGAACCATGTTTCTCGGTTTGGATTAAAATATAATAGAAAATATAACTTAGTTCCCATTCAGTAACCAAAAAGATCAATTGTTTACAGTTAAACAAGGAAGCAGCAAATCATATCGTTCAACTACTTTAAAAAAAAATAGTTAAAATTAAAGAACGGACATTAAATTGTCAAAAAATCATTTGACCTTCAAAATAAGATTTTTGGGTCAATATTCCCTTCGCTTGAGAAAAAAAAACACAATTTTGACTCCGTTATAACATTAACGGTACCAATTTTTCTGCACCAGATACGCATTTCGACAATACATGTCTCTTCAGTGATGCTCGTGGCCAAAATATGTAAAATCCAAAGCTTATATAAAAGATGAAGAGCTATAATCCAAAAGTTCCAAAAAGTATAGCCAAATCCGTGAAAGGAATCAGAGCTTTGCATGAGGGAGATACATTCCTTAATTTATAATAATTTTTAATATTTTGTTACAGCAAATTTAATAACACAAAAAATCCATATTTTCATGTCAGTACCGTATACCTTATCTTATACTGAATGTTTACTTAGTTTTCGCCAAATAGTCCCGTATTTGTTCATATTTAATATTCTCTGAAAGAGTTAAGGCTTTTGTTTTGGTCCCTTTTAAATGATCAGCTCTTAAAACAGATTTAATAATTTCAAACTTTTGAAATGGAGCCTCACTGAAATGTTTTGAAATGCGCATCTAATGCATGCAGTAAATAAAGGCAATAGTAGTATACCGTTGTTCGAAACTCATCAATCGATTGAGAAAAAAAACCAAATCCGGGTTACGAACTAAAACTGAGGGAACGCATCAAATATAAGAGGAAAAAAACCACACAACAGAAACACAACGTTAAATTTAGTACCTGTAATGTTAGTCTTGCTGATGTCTCACAACTCTTAAAGGCGATACCACCGACTCACGACCAAGAGAACCATGGAATATTTCTCAGTTTAATTTTTCTATATAAAAAAATCTTGCTTTTAAATATTTTTAAATTGCTGATGCCTCTTTTATAAAAGTACAACATTAAATGAAATAAAATGTGTAGTTAAATTCTTTGAAGAGTATAAAAATTGTACGCATGTTTGAGGTGAAATACTTTATAGAAATAGATATTTCAGTTCATTAAAATACAAAGTTTAACAGAAAAATAATAGCTATTTATCGTGCTGAATTCGAATCACTTTTAAAGGAAACAAAGAAAAGATAAAATATTTAACAAAATAACAACTGAAGAAATGTAATAAGATGTGTTTAAAATGTTGACATCTTTGTTCAAAGGTCTCGCATCATGGAAGACACCATATCAAATACGAAAAAATTAAACTTTATTTTGTTCTGGACTCGGACGAAGACGTGAAATTCTATTGTATGCTAGTAATATCATCCGTACATTTGATAATCAAGTACGTAGCATGTTCATACGGTTAAAATTCAACTTTATATTATATTTCCTTTACTATAACTATCTAGGGTGTTAACTGAACATCAAACAGCCATAGATGATCTTACGTATTTTTAGGGGCGTACTGTGTCCCAAAAATGTTTTAATCTTCGTCCTTTTGTCTCTTGTGGGTGACTGTCTCATTGACAACCATTTCTTATCTAATATCTTAACTGAGCATAATAAAGTTAAAATATAGTTTCGCTACTCATTCTAAGTAGTCAAATATATTCATCTCTGTTAGATATGGAACAATATTTCACGAAGAACTGCCAGGGATCATCTTTGGTAGACGTACAATTACAAAAAAAAAATTGATGATAATTTACTTATAGAATAGAAATGATATATCAATTTACTTCGAAATTAAAGAACGTGTCTAACTTATTAAACCATAACAGATGAAAATCGCTTTCTTCAATACTGTCAAAAAAATTTAATTCATATTAAAAATGGCTATACATATTTGAATGACATTTCTATAGATAACCCTATATTTACAAATTTTTCAGATATTGAAAAACTAGTGGTCCTACGAAATCTTTCAAATATAAATAGAGTCAATTATAGTCTTTGCGGTTGAGGTCAGGGATCTCGTAGTTATTTTGCTTGTATTAAATAGTTTACATGTATTTTATTATGTTTATTTATATAATAATTATAAAGATATATTTTATACAAAATAAAAAGTACCAAAATGTGGTTTTATTTTAGGATGTTGGCTTGGGAAGCATCATTACAAACTTATGGAGAAGTTTTCACCTGCATTAGAACCTAATGGAAGACTTGTTTGTATACTCTGTCAGTGTATTCCGGTAAATATAACTACTTATAGATATTGCATTACTTTTAAAATGTACTGAGGTTGTTTAGATTTATGTGTAGATACTCTGTTACCTTCCTTAAAAATATATCAGATATGAATATAATCCACTAATAAAAAATTCATCAGAAGACGTCCTGAGAGCAAGGATTTATAAACTGAAAGAGGGGGATGGGCGAGACCAGAAATTTTACCTTAAAGGATGCTCTCCAGTCAAAAATCTGAGAAATGTTCTAAACAATTCGATCCTGAAGGGGAAAATAAGGGGGGACTTGAACTTTCCGGAATTCGCCATGACAATACCAATTGTAACAAGTTTTGTGTCCCTGCTTTTTATAGAACTCATGAGATTTTATTAAATGTGTATATGAAACCATCAACACCAGAGTTTCATTAACTTATTAAGTATAGTAAAAGAAGTGCATAACTTATCATTAAAAACATTCAATGTCTGTTTCATTGTGCATGAAATATTTGCTACCGGACGTTTAACAAGTAACAATCAATCAATGCTTTAACTTTGGTGGATTGTAGAAAACAATTTACTTTATACAAACCTTTTCTTCTATCACATCTCATAGATTGAGGAAAATAAGTACTTTATATAAGTTTTGAACTTAAAGTCCCAGCATTTGATATAACAGAGACGAGTACTAATATCGCTGTTTAAACCGAAATATTTGCAAATGTTTAATTGTGAATACACTACTATTTTGAATTTCTGAAATATATATTGTGTCATGCAGTTCTGAAATAAAACGAATTTTATTTAAAAAATTCGAAACCGAAATCGAAATTGAAATAGAAAACGACTTCTTCTTTTAACTTATACCAAAAAGCTGAACAAATTGGCACCTTCACATAAAGTCATACGGCTTTGTAAGAAATCAAACACCAAATAAAAGAGAGGAGAAAACGGGGTCAGAATAGAACAATTAAGAGGTATTTTGTGTGAATTCGATCTACATTTCATTATAAATAACAATGGTGAAGTTTAAGTCCATACTTGAAAAGTAGCTACATACTATAGGTCACCATATAGAGATTATTTTTCGTTAGTGTAAATAGAAGGTTTAAAATATAAGGTACCAGATTTATATACTTTAATGCATGATAAAACCTATATTGCATGGTTTGCACGAAAGTCTATTTTAAAAACAGTAGTTTCTGAGTAGGACGTTATTAAAGTTCTCTTTAGTATTAAAATTGATTCACATCAAGATATTTTGTCTTAATCTTGGATGACTTATTGTCCAATATCTTCGTGGACGTTGTTCAAATATTATACATCACACCACGCTGGACGTTGACCATTCATCAACACATTTTAATACTAAAAAATCAAGGGAAATTGTGAATTATTGTGAATACTATTTTTTTTAAAGATACATAGTCTGTAAAATATGCCGAATTTGCAGCTGTCCCTATGAAAAGTATCTGTAGCTAGGGTTTTTGGGTGTAAAAACATCAACATTACATTTTTTCATAATACACATTTTCTAGAAGAATTTTATCGCCAATTCGCCCACTCACATAATCAAAAAGTATTCCGACACCTGTTTCAATGAAAGTCATTACACATGTAAAGGTATTCATTTCGATCAGAATGGCTTTACCATTTTTTCTCGTAAGGAATTCAAATTCATCTTTGTAGATCCTTGTTTTCATTGGGAGTAACCATTACAAAATGAAATCATATCTGCTGTTTACAGCTAATTATACCTGTCATAATGATAAAACCTGTCAAAGTTCCTGCTAACGAGGGCAATACACATCTCTCATCCGATAGCATGGCACGCGCGTTAACTTATCGCCTGCTGGTTTGTAATCAACAATTTTATTCTTCCCGCTAATTTGTTTAGTCTGTGCTTTATTGATTCGCTTACCATGCTTACTTACCTTCACATTTTTTGCTATACAATAGTTACGTCTTTTCTTCTACAAATTACATGCAAATAGTCTTTGATACACATCAATGCATTAAATGTTTGATAGATAAAATAAAAGTTATAACTTCAAAATATCGGAGATAACTATATTATAACATATAAACGAAAGCCACTTTCAATCATAATTAACATCATTCAAATTTCTCATAATATAAAATAAAAATATGCTGTATGATTGCCAATGAAATCCCTCTCTCTCCAGCAGAGACCAAATGATCATCATCGTATGCGGGCTTTAACAATGAGCAAACTTTCCTTCTACATGTAAAAGACCTGTTTTGCAAAAAAAAAAAAGGTATCGCTGTATGAAAAATTTGCGTATTTTTCTCCGCATTTTTTTGTGTTCATTCCTCTCATGTTTTTCTTTGATTAATCTACAAACGGGTAGTTTTCATTCTCAATTATAGTATGTCTCAAAGTCTTAAATCCGCTCAGTTATCAATTATCATTGATTATTCACTTGCAATGCATAATGGATTTTCATGCTGTATTGAAGACCCATTGTGGCATTCGGCTGTTTTCTGCTCTTTGGTCGGGTTGTTGTCTCTTTGACACATTCCCCATTTCAATTCTCAATTTTTTATTTTATAATCTGATGCTTCCAAATCTTGGATTAAAGGAATGCAGAAAAAAAACTCCTAAAGATTTAAATCAAGATGGAAAGAAATAAAAACCACAGTACTCTACAGGAAGCTTCACATTGACGAAAACTGATTTAAAGTCATGTTATCAATGGGACAAAACGTTTTGAAACTTTTATAAAAAAAATGTCAATACCCGAATCTTACATTATATCACAGTTTGATTTTAGTTCACAATAGGCCAAGCATTTCATCAACACCTGGACACACTACATCGTCATGTAAATTATTATTGAATTATACATATTTTATTTTATTTATTAATTCACAGGTGATGATTTAAAAAAAATATAAAAATTAAGGTAAATTTGTCTTTTGGGTATAATTTAAGACAAATGAATATGGACCAATGTACTTGTATACGCCGTCTGCTGTAAAAACCTAAATACAAACTTGATTTTATATATGGATTTTGATCACTGAGTCTCTACTAGAAAACCACATTGATTTATCTTTCTTGCACTTAGTGCACAAAAAAAATATACTTATGCATGTCAAACATTCATGATTTTGAAAATACCTTTTAACAATGTGCATTGTCCGTTTTTAAAATGAGAAATGATAAAGGACCTAAGGTTCCAAACCCCCGGGGCAAAGTCGACCATAGATAGATTACATTGTCCGTTTATAAATTTATAGGTTACTCAAGAGAGAGTTTGAAGATACATCTGGTTATCATTTAATGTCCGTTTCGGTCATATAGCTCTCGTGTGTTTCGGTACATATGTAAATCTTTTGCTTTCAAATATTTGACTATGAGCGTTACTGATGAAAGTGAAAGCAGAAAAGCGTTTCGGACGCATACAATTGCTAAACAATTATTTTCAGTTTACAGCAATCTTTTTTTGGTCAGTGTTTGTTTAAATATGTTCTTATTGTTTAAGGCCGCCTTTTGGCATAGATTTTTTGTCGTTTTGTTGCATTCTACATAACGTTAACCCTGCATTTTTTATCCTGTCGATTGATTTGTATACATGCAACATTTGCTTCCTAGTGCAAAACAGATTCTTATTTTGGTGCCTTGATGTATTACTTATATTGATATAATATTGTATGATTTATTTTTCTGTCACGTACATTATTTTTTGCAAAAAGGGGAATTTAAAAAGTTTCTAGACTGGTACTCATACCAGACAAAAATAAGTCGGTGATTTATTACAATGACAAATTATTCCAATTTTAAAGCGAAACACGATTGTAAAATAGTTTTTAATTATACCACTTGAAATTTTCAAAGCAACGTGTACTAGAAAATGGTTAAAATTCGTTTCCTACGGCTTGTCGTCTGTCCAAATAAAGTTAGCAATTTAAATAATTTATAATGCAGGATTAAATTTGTACATAGGTATACTAAAGAAACGGATTTCCTGCAAGCAATAGTTTGTACCTTTTTATTCAATTGGATACCGCATAAACGACCATGTGTATGACTTCGCTTTAAGACGACCGGATTAAATCGATCGTCGGGGCTTAACACTTACCATTGTTCAAGAGCAATTGAAAATAGAAAATTAGACGGGAGGTGTTAAAATGAATAAATAAACATCGAAGAATTTAAAACTCCCGTAAGATTCAGGTTAAAAGGTTATGGATAAAAGAATGATTACCTTTTGAGAATAGTGGTATAGATTCTTTCTTTTATTGGTGCGAGTATATGATTTGACTATATCACTCTGATTGAAATCAAGTTGTCATTGCTGAGTCGTAGATTAAACGTTTATAAGGATGTTCTATGCATCTGATTAAGCACGTTTAGGTCGTTAGATTTTAATTTATTACTTGAAAAGTATCAGTTTCAACCATTACAATAAATTGTTTTTACATCATCTGTTGTTATAGATTTCGAAACGTTCTGTTTACTTTTAACGAACTTCAAAGGGACGAACAGTTTATGGGACAGAAACATCAAATGCGGCGTTAATTGCTGCTGTACTGACTATAACCTACTGAATTCCTATAAATAAAAGAATCAATTGATAAACACTGGCGAGACTTTTAAAAAAGAGCATAAAACAGAGGGGGAAAAAAGACAATCTATAATAGATTAATTTGGCCATTTTAGATTTGCAGTTCACTGTTTTCCTGTTTCCAGTTAATCTTTTTTGTGCATTTTTTAAAAGAAGAAAATGAAAACCCTTCATTAACACATATTTGTGCTCTTTTCTTATATACAACTTAGTATCAATTAGCTTGATTTGACGTTAAAGTGTCTCTAAACCGTAATCTTAGATTTTAATGCTGATTTTCAATATGAAGAACGGCAATACTAGCACTGTTCTTTTTCTCTGATATTTCCTTGCTTATTAGAATATCTCATTTCAAATAATCCTCTTTATTCGCAATTATACTACATAACATTATGCAAAACAATTTCAGTTTGGCTTTGCTTTAAAAAGTTCAGCTATACAAACAATACCTATATTAAACTAGCCGTCTGGGTATACACCTGATTTATAATAGCAATAAATTGACGTAGTGCACACAATTGACACGATCAAAATACTTACATGTACGTTGATTTGAAATTTGAATAATCTTTTAACATCCATTTGGTCTTTTCTAAAAGTGTTTTTTTACGTGCATCATGTTTACCGTCCAAGAATAAATTACAATACACTCGTAAATTTATATAGTTAATAAGGTAAGAACAATCCATTAGACAAAAAGACAGTGTTTAAATGTGTATTTTGAGAAAAACAAATGCGCAATTTACCGAGGTTTCTGAGGTATATGCTCATATTTTGTGTCCGAGTTTAAAAATAAAAGAATTGAAATTGAAATTGGTTGTACCATATACTTAATGTACATGACTTATAACTATTAGGTATTTCTGAAAGGCTTTTTAATAGTTTTTGTAAGGCAGGAGAGTTTAGAATTTAAAAAAAATTGACACAAATTCTGTCCTTTGTTCTTTACGTTTGCTCATTATTAGATCTATTCCGTAAACACCATCGTCGTTACTGCCCTACATGCCAATGGCTTACAAGGGTAGTAAGTAAGTACATGTATAAGCAAGCAAGTAATTGAGCTATATTGTAATATTTTATTTATAGGTGACGAGGAAAGGAATCATTCAACATTATGGAAAAGCAAAATGTGTCAATATCAAGGATAAATGTCCTTTACCGAACTGTCACAATCCAATACTGCTTCCCGGAAAATGCTGCAAATCTTGCCAAGGTCAAGGTTAGTATTCCGTTAGTTTAAATTGAATCGTTAGAGCTGTTTTTTGATGATATCCATGTTTTGCCGTATTGTAATTGGCTTTTCTTTTTTTGCTTTAAGTTAAGCATATTAACGACCGTCTATACGATCAAATTGCAGGTGTTGGTGTATCAACGCAATTATAATTTGAAAGATTACATAGACCGCATATTCGATTCAGATACAAACGTATTCAAACATTGAGTGATTCATTGTTGCCAAGAGTTAAGCACATTAACGACTTTCCACGACGTGACAAAACGGTCTTGGTGTATCTCGGCATTATGGTTTTAACGGAATTACGTAGGCCGCATATTTTTTCCAGATATAAACACGTTTCATGCATATTTTTTAATTCATACATTGTAAAGCAAACTTTTCTCATTTCTGTAAGCTGTGGGACTATATATAAAGGCAACAGTAGTATGCCGCTGTTCTAAAGTTCTAAAGTCATAAATCGATTGAGAGAAAGCCAATCCGGGTTTCAAACTGAAACCGAAAGAAACGCATCAACTTTTAGAGGAAAACAACGAAACAACAGAAACACCAAGGTGCAACAAAAAATCCAACGACAATGTAACACACACAGAAACGCACTATAAGATAACAACTGCCATTTGACTGACTTGGTACAGGACATTTTAAGAAAAAAATGGTGGGTTGAAGAACCTGGCTATAATTTGAAATAGAACTAAAAAAGTAAATAATTGGCCAGACAAATAATGTACTATGATAAAAATAGAACCTTTATAATATGGAACTATTTTTCGTACTGAAGCACACTCAGACACCATAATTATGTTTCTTCAGTTTTAATATTTCCAAAAGGCACTCACAAAACAAACAAAGAACGTGAGAAACTTTCTAGCTTTTAGAATTTTTTTCTAAATTACATTTATGACTAATTATTTCTACATTTTTGACATTGTTAAATGTGACGATAGCAAATACTAACAATTCTAGAAGTACTGAAAACAAAACAAAAACCCTAATGGTATTATTTTAACAGTATATTTTGTTACAAATTTGTAAATATTAGATGAATAAATCACATACTTAAGTGTTTGTTTTTAAATACCGTGTCAAAGTAATACTTCACCCCTTCGATGGATATTAAAGTTGTTAAAAGTAGCAATTCTTACCACTGCGGCTAGTGACTAGGTAAATACGGTACTTAGATACTTAGATGGTGATATAACATCATTGTCAACGTATACTGGGTGGACTTAGAATATAATAGTCCAGACTAGGGGCAAATAGTTCTATATTGATCAAATATTTATTTATTAAAACGATACGTGATATTCTTTAAATTTTTGTCAAAAAGTAAATATACAATTTTGGATGAGAGTAGTTATAATTAAATAGTCTACATTAATAACATAGTTCAATGGTTATTCATAAATATTTGTAAATAAAAAAAGAAGATACAAAGAATAAAGGAAAGGGTAGTTGATCTTAATAAAGCATTGCATGAAAAGTAATTTAAAAATATTCGGAAGCGAAAATATTTAGAAAATGTTTTGAAACTTTAGACATATTTCATTTAAAATATTTATAACTTATTTATTTGATTATATAACGTTGCATAACATACACGGTTACATTATAATGACTAGTGCTTAACAAAAGGAAGTACGTGTACTTAATAAAAAAAAACATCTATTTCATTGTCAATCAAAATACCCACAATTAGTTTATGATACGAATTAGACATAAAAGTTGATATCCTTGGAATTCCAGTGGCGTAGGCAGGGTTAAAATGATGTGGATGCTAAAAAATTTTGGGACCATTTTTGCATATTTTTTTTCTGACATTTTTCCCGTATGCAGGTGTCCTCCCCTAGAATCTGACACTGACTAATTTTTTGTTAAATTTCAAAATACCAACCAATAGATATTTTATTTCCAACACCCAATCCTATATATTCGACAACTCAAAATCAGACCAATTACAGCGTAACATGTGTATATGATACTTCAGAATATAGAACCGAATTGACCCTCCTTTCCCGAACTCCATGATCACGGGAAACAACATCAGGGTATGATGGTGAATTTGTTAACATTGATATGTCATCGCTCTGCTGGGCTCCATTTCAGATCAAACATGTCCGCAGGTCTACGTATCATTATCGTCTGCGCTTGCTGTAGCTGACGACGCTACGACATAGACTTTTAATGATTTTCTGCGATTTATCCATCATGTTTACATAAACTAAATAATTCTACAGGAAAGACTACGCATACTGTTTCGGAAATGATTGGACACTTTTCTCATATCCCTGCCCATGTTACTTTTAGATACCACCATGTGTATCTGCTACAAACACTGTCACATGTAATTTATATATAATTATTTTAAAAACATTTTTTTTTGTCAAAATGATGTGGATGCTGGAGCATCTGAGCATACATGGAAGCTACGCCACTGATTATTCTGCTTTATTGATTCAATATACTTATTTATGAGATTAATTGCATACACACGTTATTAATATAAAATTATGGTAAAACAATCTCTTTTCTTTTTATTGATTAAAAAAGTGCAAATGGGCTGGGTAGATAAGTATTGGTACAACTGTAGTTCACCAATTACTGTCGATCCGTGCCAGATCTTATGGAAAAATATTAGCAATTAACACATCTGCTGAAATTGAAAATGGAAATGAGAAATGTGTAAAAGAGACCTCCTATTTGGCGATGTTTGATTTGTTTTCAATGAACATGAGACATTACTAAACATATTATTCAGATTCTGTATTAAGGAACGCTTATATAAATATTTTGCAGCTTTATAATATTTCGTAGTACCATTTACCATGTTAGCGAATTTATGATCTCAAGAGCTATCACTAATTGTTTGACGACACTTTGAAGTTTAATTATTTACACAGAACACACTAAGCATGGAATCTGTTGTCGGTATCTAATAACCGAGTTGAGGTTTTCTTTGCACGACATCGCGTGTACTATCTTATTTAATGTTTTCAGTACCATTTGAGAACCAGTATGTTTTGCTGCCACAAGACATTAATGACCATTATGAGAGCTCTGTGAATTCCGATAAAGAAGCAAGAGAGGAATACAAAGAGCAAAGTATGTAGTCATTAATTAACTTATTTATAATCATTAGTAAAAACTACACTGTGGATTTCAATTCTTGGAAACTAATTGCAGCACTTTTTAGGAATGATTCACCCTTGCAAGTTCACTCATCAGAGATACCAGGATTGAAATTTTATATTTGCGCCGAACGCGCGTTTTGTCTACAAAAGACTCATCAGTGACGCTCGAATAAAAAAAGGTTAAGATGGCCAAATAAAGTACGAAGTTGAAAAGATTTCTAAAAGTTTTACCAAATACATCAAATAAATTGATTAATTCAAATTAGATTCCAAACCTTTCCAACAAACCGGGAGCAATAATTTTAGCTTCAACAGTTTATGAAAATAATGTTAACGCAATATCTTCTACCTGAAAATATTACATGGGACAATTAAGATTGCCCTCTTTTATACCTGTCGGATTAAATGAATTTCATGTATTACATCTTCCGTAATACCTTTGTCAACGATAGGCTTCCGTTTAAATGTTCTGGATGTAAAAGTACATAGCTCCATCTGGTTAGAATGAGGACGTTAATCCAATCCCTTGTGTAAAGAGAGTTCCACGCTCTCTGTACGTTAAGAACCCTTAAATCATCAATTTGAGGGGTTCGTAGGTCCCTGTCCAATATTCCGTTGGCATTCCTGTCATTCACCTAGCTCGGACGGACTCTATTACATTACCTTACTATTGTATGTATTGTTATATTGTTTAAGTTCTGAACATGCCTGAAATATTTTCCACTGGACGTTAAACATCTGACAATCGATGAAAAAAAAAACAATGCTGGAATTTGAATCAAACTGTTATTGGCTATTCTCCAATATAAACCTTCCCGTTGTATGATTCGTATAAACTATTTTTCTTTCTTCAGGATACACAGCTCTGTTGGTCGGTAAGAATGTAGTTGGTTCCCCACCACTTATGACAAAAGCAGTTGCAATGGTATATGTATTGGTTAAGAAAGATGCTACACTTCAGTTCTCCGTAAGATATGCAGAGTAAGAAAATTTAAAATATTGATAAAATATGAACTATTTTGAAAAGAAACGCAAACAGAAACAAAACATCCTTGAATGAAAAATTCAATATTAGCTAATGTTTGTTTTTTTGTCAATTAGGAATTTGTTCTGAAGCCTGATTTTTTGTAGTTTTCATGTCTGTTGTTGAAGAACCGTTTGTTGATATTAATGGTGGTCTCGATGTGATATTTGGTTTAAAACACATACGCAAATCATCTGCATTCTTGTTCTAACATTTGTTTCAAAAACAACAAAATTTATACATGAAAAACTGTGATTGAGAACTATTTGAGACAATGCTATACTTTTAAATGTGCTCAAACAAGTCTTACTTTTTGTATGTTAAAAGCACAGTGAAAATGATAGTATTACAAACTGTGTTTGATTTAAGTACAGCTGTTTTGATAAGCGATTTTCATTAGACATCTATTTTTTGTTCTTTGATCGGGTTGTTGTCTCTTTGTTTGACACATTTCCCATTTCCATTCTCAATTTACTCATATTGTTTTGAAACAGATTACAGAATCCGAAACAAATAAATGTTGTCGATAGCAACGGAAACATACTGCTGTCACATGACTTCAAACAATCACGAGACAGAAAGTTCTGTGGAGAATGGTATAATGTCCCATCTTATTACCTAAACTATATAGCTAAAAAGCAACTTCACCTGACGATAACTACCAAAAGATACCCTCGTGGAGAGGTAGCTGGTATTCCGGAACATGACACGTCATTTGATCATGGTATCTATTTCATATATAACTGCGTCTTGTAATTAATTTCACATATAACTGCGTCTTGCAATTTATTTCATATATAACTGCGTCTTGCAATTTATTTCATATATAACTGCGTCTTGCAATTTATTTCATATATAACTGCGTATTGCATTTTATTTCATATATAACTAAGTCTTGCAAATTATTTCATATATAACTGAGTCTTGCGATTTATTTTATATACAACTGCGTCTTGCAAATTATTTCATATATAACTAAGTCTTGCAAATTATTTCATATATAACTAAGTCTTGCAAATTATTTCATATATAACTGAGTCTTGCGATTTATTTTATATATAACTGCGTCTTGCATTTTATTTCATATATAACTAAGTCTTGCAAATTATTTCATATACAACTAAGTCTTGCGATTTATTTTATATATAACTAAGTCTTGCGATTTATTTTATATATAACTGCGTCTTGCAATGCATCCAACCGGGGTCATATTTACCGATATTCATGCAATACTTATTAAAGATTAATACACATTGATGGAATTATAATTTCCTTTGGTTTGAACTATTGAGAAAATCATTTAAAACTATACAAGTATTCTTCTTGCCTTTTGCATGTCCTGCAATGTTGACAGATTTTTTTCTATTATTTTTTGTAGTAAATTGATAGAAAGGTTATGTTTTTGATCATGCACTTACAATGTACGAGTTCATCAGCATTTTTTCAATAATTCATAAATTTGATCACTCAATATATATATACTTTCATATTTTAATATTATTTTCAATGTCTTTAGGGACATTTGGAACATTACTTATTTCCACAATACCACGTGGTTAAGAATCTTATGTAGAGTTAACGACTTATACAGCATTTATTTCAATAATTAATACATTTGATCACTCAATATTTAAGCTTTCATATTTTAATATTATTTTCAATGGTTTTAGGAACATTTGGAGCATTACTTATATCACCAATACCACGTGGTATAGGAGCTTATGTTGAGTTTAGATATTCCTATTCCAGCAGACGAAAGGTTATTGACTATCTCATCTATCAGGATGGATTTCTGGATAATAAAAGTAAGTTTGATAATTACATTATGTTACATTTGTCCCGTAAGCAAACTTAAGGAAGGAGCTACGTCATTATTGTCAAAGATACACGCCATTGCTTATGAAAAGTACGCTAGACGAGCGTTTCAACTAATGCAAAAAGTGGCGCTCAGTTCATAATACGTTGAGGGCAAAAAAAGGGTGGCGCTCAGTTCATAATACGTTGAGGGCAAAACTCAATATAGAGTTGTAGAACATTAAACACATATAATTTAGATGCACAAATGTGTCACAGGCAGTATTGACATATTTCTCTATCTTAAAAGACTTGAATGATTATATGCACGAACATTCCACAATCTTTGATAGTAGTAATGATTAGAAGATGCAGTTCTTCAAAGGGATATGTACATTGATATTTTGCTTTCTTTTGAAATATTAATCTTAAAGTATAATGTCCGAATATTTTGCTTTTTTCTAAAATTATACTAGACTCAGTGTTACTGCATGTCTGAGTTTTGTTAAACGAATATAAACAAACCTATGTCGTTATTATTTTTATTTTTATAGGAAGAAAACTTGAATATTTTGTGACCATCGAGAAAAATACGAAAATTATCCACCAAGATACACGACGAATACGGTACAAATCAAACAAGGTAAAACGATTGTTGCAAGTTCTTGAGACACAATACCATGACTCCTAATTATTTGACATAGAAATAGGCACTATGAAAAAAATCATAAATTTATGTGTTAATAGAAATTACATATTTAATTTACTAACTGGAGATTACAGAAACGTATTTGAGTTCGTTTGAAAATAACGTTTTTACCTTATGTTACCTTTTCGTTTTAGAAAGCCAATTTAAATGGATCTTGGAAGCGACCAAATAAAAGAGAAAGGCGATTGATGACGAGACGAAAACTTCGTCTAAGGTTAACTTCTAAAGGAGGGACAACAATGATTGGGGACATAACACCAGTACTCACATGTCAAAGTAGGTGCTTGTTTCGGATTTATATATATATTCGTGTCGTGATTAAAGAGGTTGTCCTTCATTATTTATTTTCTCTATTACTTTCTTTTTTTGCTCTTATTCTCCATTCTTTTTATGTTAGTAATTATGTTCTGTAAACCCCACACATACCTTTCATATAAATTTGTGGAGTGATTAAACTAGAATTTATCATGTAATACACATGCGTAGGGAATTGTATAAAAATCAAAGATTGTGCAAAAATGTAGTTGTTATTAGTTTATGAAAAAGAGTTATTAAAATTTATCAAAACAAAACAGACCAAAGCAAAATAACAAAAAAATCCCCAAATTATATATATAAAAAAAAAATACGTTTAAGAATTATACTTGTCGAATAGTTCGTCGAATATATTTTAGTCACATTAATTGTCATTAATTTTAATTAAAATAGTTTTTCAGGCAGTGTTGTCTAGCAGTGAAGCATTGACAGACTCAGTCCACCCTTTGACCAGTGTTGGATCAGCTGTATTCCAGCTTCATGATAATGGGCAAATAGCATACATGGTATGTACGACAGTTCTCTCTGATCAGTTGCCCAGATTTCACGTAAATACAATACGAGGGCATCATTTTTGTTATTTAAGACAGACCTTTGAAAATCGCATACAACAAAGTAGTCATTTTAACTTAATACAACAGTTGTTAAACGATGATCAAATCTCATAATTCTAATAGGAAGAAGTTCAATGTAAACCACAAAACATCGATGGATAGTGCGAATCGCAAAATTTGTCAGTCTAGATACGACGACGTCATTAGAGTTTCTGATATGTGCCTGCATCACCCACCGTGCAAAAAAAGTAAAATCACAAAAGTACTCACAGGAAAATTCAAAACGGAAAGTCTATAACCAAATTGCAAATCAAAAGCCTCAACACACCAAACGAATGGATAACAACTGTCATATTCCTGACTTGAAAACATACGTAGTCAAAATGTCACAAATTCGCGCTTTTCTCCGAAGTGGAAACAACGAGATATCGATAATAAGGAAGGAATATGATGGTATTTATATAATAAGTTTCGAATTTAATATCGTAAATAAACTGATCATAGATACCAGGACTAAATTTTATATACACGCCAGACGCGCGTTTCGTCTACAAAAGACTCATCAGTGACGCTCGAATCCAAAAAAGTTATAAAAAGCTAAATAAAGTACGAGTTGAAGAGCAGTGAGATCCAAAACTCCTAAAAGTGTTGCCAAACACAGCTAAGGTAATCTATGCCTGAGGTAGAAAAAACTTAGTAAATTGTTCTTCGAAGCTTTTACATAGAAATTATGTAACTGAGAACTGCAGACAAATCGTTGAACTCGTATACTATAGTGTATATGTCTGATATGTCCTGCATGAGTAACTGAACAGGTTGTTATGGGTTCACCACTATTCCCTCATGAACTGGAAAAAGTGACTTGTTTTCCACTCAAGATAAATGATCTGTTTGTTCAATGTTTACAATAGAACAAATGTATTTACGAAGTTACTTTTTATAACTATGTATTTTTTTTTAAAGATACGGCTGTATAGTATGAAACAGAATTTGGTATCGTTAACATTAGAATCAACACCAACACGCCGGCGAAGGAGAAGGGTTATACAAGATCTGACAAAGACGTTCAGATATAATACATCCTCGGATAATGGTTTTGTAGGTTATTTTTAACGAATGTCATAATGTCATATTTAATTTACTTCATTTCACAAAAAAAAAAATCATCGAAGGTACCAAGCTAATGTTAGATGACATAATCTTTATCATTACAAAATGAAATCAAAAGATGACGGATAAAATAAAAAAAACTTGTTTACCTCTGCAAATAATATCAAACATTACTTACCATAAATTGTTAAAACTGTTTTATACCAAGCAAAAAATGCAAATTCTTTAAGTTGCAAATGATAACACCAGCATGAAATAAGTTATGATGATAATTATATCATTTAATTGCATATGAAACAATAAAAATTACATAGAATTTTGTATGGTCCCTCAAATACTCATATACGTTTAATCTTTTTAACATTACATGCAATTTATATTTTTTTGTTTCAAAGGCCGTTGGAATTTTCAAGAAACCAACAGCAAAAGACCTAACAATGTTTTTGACCGGAAAGTTGTACATTAACGTGGGAACCTCTTACAGACAAATAAGTGCTCTTCGTGGAAAGATAGAACGAACTGAGCATGACAGTACAATTGATATATTAAGAAGTATGTTATTGTATGATTACTTGATATGAAAAAGAAAAAATACATTTCATTCATGTCAAATAAATGTGAAAACATAAGGACATATATTTTTCTTGTTTGTGGAAGCACGAGAGAACCACCGAATTTCGGTTGTCAAACGGAAAATCTTTGTCAATAATGAAAGAACTCAAATGCAACTAACAACATCAATGTAGATTTAATAGTGATACCGTACATAAATTACTTTGAATTACTTAAAACTAAATTTCGTGAACATATTGAATTAAACTTGAACATTACCACAACATCACAGTTGCACATTTTGTGTCGTCTTTGGTCGAATACTATACCATATCTTGGAATCTTCGAACAAAAGTTCAAATTTTTGTAAGAATGTAGATCCAACAAGTTCCTTAATACACCTTGACCCGATTTAATGATTTATACTTATATAAATGATTGTTCCTTTTTTAGATGCGCCTTTTATTCTAATGGCACAACCACAGACTCAATCAACAGGCGTTGCTGGTCATGCATGGTTAGCTGTTACTGATAAATGTGTATTGCATTATCAGATTTTACTGTCGGGATTAAGAGACCATACTACAATTACAGCTCTCATCACAGGAAAATATGATTCAGCTCCATCATACAGTGGAAACGCAATCTACACAATAATCATTACGGATTTTAAAAATGGAATAGTGAGTATTTGTTTATTTTCCTGTACCAATTCAGGAATATGACAGTTATTATTCATTCCTTTGATGTGTATGAGCTTTTGATTTTGCCATTTGATTAGGGACTTTCCGTTTTTAATTTTTCGGAGTTCAGAACTTTTGTGATTCTACTTTTTATTCACGAAATACAAAGAAACGGTTAAGAAACAGAAGAGGTAACGAATTTTAGGGTCTTTCCCTTTGGAATTTTCTCGGAGTTCAGTATATTTGTGATTTTTCTTTTTATTCATGAAAAACAAAGAAACAGTTATGAAACAGTAGAGGTAACGAATTTTAGAGACGTTCAAATTTAATTTAATTTACCTTTAGAAATTAGGAACTATGATCATTATAGAATTATATTCTGTACGAAAACTATACTATGCACGTTGTGACCGTTTTTTAAGGTGTTCATTATTTTGCTGAATAAAATTAGGTATGAAAAGATAAAAGGTTATCAACCAAAAGAAAAAAATGCTTTATCTTTATGCCTTTTTGTGTTTCTTTGTAACATATTAGTTTTTTTAATAGTGATTAAGATTATAATACAATGTTGACTGCTGTACCTCTATTTTTGATTTTTTTACCTATTATGTCTGTTTGTTTTGTTTACAAATCGTTGTCAACATAATATAATTTGATGTGACTATCATTCAAGTGAGAGGTTAAGCAAGCTATAAAACCAGGTTTATCCCACCATTTTCTCCATAAGAAATTGCCTGTACTAAGTCAGGAATATCACACTTGTTATGTATTCGTTTAATGTGTTTAAGCTTATGATTTTTCTATTTGAATACGGAATTTTCGTTTTGAATTTTCCTCCGATCTCTATATTTTTGTTGTTCACTTTTTTGTACTTATTATTAGCTTTCAAAATATATTTCAAGATCTTGTGATATAGTCTTTATAATTTATCAGCTCCTGCTTCATCAACTGATATATGTGAACGATAAGTATATTATTTGTTGACGAATAGTTCCTTGAGCCAATTTTTAGAATTCATAGATGCAGTACATACCTTTTCATTTGCTTTTTTAGATTAATAGTTATATGAATTTTAATTTAGGCTAGCGGGCGAATTTCTGACATCTCTAGAGAAGTATTCCACAGTCTTGACAGAGGGACTTCCTTCATGCAAATAGACGTTGTGGGTGTGACAAAAGGGAGTATATATTCAAATGTAAGTGCAAATTAAGAATAATAAGAATCACTGATTTGTACAATAACAATGTTTGTGGTAACTTGAGTTATATTCTAAAAATTCCAAAAAATAGTAAAATGTCTCTCTCAGTACATTTGTAAATATATGTTAGATGATGTGGTATGAGTGCCAATGATTCAACTCTCCATCCAAGTCACAATTTGGAAAAGAAATCCATTATAGGTCAAAGTACGGTCTTTAACACGGAGTCTTGGCGCACACCGAGTAGTAAGCTATAAAAGGTCCCAAAAATGAAGTTGAAACGGCACTTTTTTTTAATTAGTGTACAGCCTGCCACGTTCTTGGTCAAGTTGAGTAATTTTATTTTCTCAATTAAATCAGTCAGATTGTTTTCTCTTTTGAATTGTTTCACACTTTCTTGCCTAGACCTATAATAGCTTTCTATACGTTATAGCTTTAACTTATTGCATAAGGTCGTACGATGACCTATAGTTGTTATCTATTTGATATTTGATCATTGGAAATCATACATAATTAATTATGTATAATACCGTTCATTACGAAGCCTGTATTTCAATGATTATCTGTGATCGCTGTCTAATATATTTTTTTCTATGTTTAGTGACATTATCTTTAATCTGGTCATTGGATATCTTTGGAATTGATTTACATTTCGAATGATGGGCCTTTGGTAGTTTACTATATTGTATCTTTTTTGTCTGTGGCCGTAACACGACCTTTTGTTTTTTAAATTCTTTTCCTTAGAGTGGATTTTAGTCTCTATGTCGATAATATCACGTCTACTCATTTGTTAGAAACTTCGACTGTAATTTATTTTATTCATTAAGATATGTTTTATGTAGTATTCCTATCAGCACAAACTGTATTTGGTGTAACCGAATTTGAATTGGTTGCAAATATAAGATCTTCAGTTTTTCATGCCACTTTGATCATGTTAATTACATTAGGGCATAAACTCAATTGATACAAGTATGAAATGTCATCTTTATTGTCCCATCGAATTAAAACCCATTAACTGTTTTAATCTATTGATATACTATCATACTTCAAACAATGAAGGTAGATGTCTCTTGATAATTTAGTAAGATTCTTATATTTTCTTACGTTATATTATTCTAAGCGTTCAACTAATGAACGTTTGTAAGAGTCAAATGTCCTTATTGATATGACAGTTGTTGAGTTTAATTTCAACAATTGTGACAGAAATTTCAATTGTATAGATTAATGTGTAATTTGTTACGTCACTTTGCAGACAAATTGTGTATTATACATTTTCACAATTGTTTGTTATTGTTTTTTGTATTGGCAATCGATGAAGATGTTTATATATTTTCGTTTTTAAGTTAAGCATTGTGAATGATTGCTGGCAGAAGACGAGTGGAAATAATTATAACATGTTATTAGATGAGGGCTACAAAGTTCCGGTGGGAAATCCTATCACGTCCTGTAATTATGAAGGTCGAATTTACAATGACGGATCAACATGGATTCCTGTGGGAAATGATTCGTGTTACACATGCACGTGCCAGGTGAGTGTTCCTGTCTAGAATATTGTTATTCTGACATTGTCCTTTTGTGCAAATAGGAATTTGTGGTATGATTGTCATTCAGACAACTTTCCACCAGAGATTACACTGTGTAGAAGGTTAGCAACTATATGTGTCAAAGGTCAACGAAAGGCCGTCCATAATGCAAAACCAATACCGGATAGCAAGTTATTAAAGGCCATGAAATGACAAATGTAATACAATTCAAAAGAAATAACTGACTATCTGATTTATGTTAAGAAGAAACAAACGAAAAACAAATATGATATACAGCAGCAAATGACAACCACTACATTTCAGGGTAATGACTCTTTGTTTGTTTGTTTTATATCAAAGAAGAATCAATTAAGCATAGTTATTTTAAGTGTGATTGAATGAATATATTAGAAATACAAACGATATCTGCCTGACTTAAGCGATGTGTTTTAAAAAATGTTTTATTGAAGAACACGAAGTACAATTATAAGATTGAAACTTCAAATTTAACATCAATCGTCGATTATATCAATACACTCTTGATTTATTCTGTATTGTATTATTTATAAAACCAGACATGAGAGTTAAAATATACATTAAATCTAATTATTTCAGAACAGAGAAATTTATAGATGATTGCACTGATAATGCTAAGTTAATGTTCAATAGACATTTCAAATGAAAAGTAAAATAAAAAAAATACCGAACTCCGAATTCAAAACGAAAAGTCCCTAACCTAATGGCAAATTCAAAACCTCAAACGCATCAAACGAATGGATAACAACTGTCATATTCATGACTTAAAGTTATTCAATCAAAACTTTACCATTAAAGCACTTCTTATTAATTGTTTTTATATAGATTGTGATGAAAATTAAAAACATAAACCTATTAAACAATAAAGGTACATTTAACGCATATCTTTATCGAGGTGTTTTTTTAGGTTGGTTTCATCATGTGTAAAAAATTATGTATCTACTTAAACAAAGCAAAAATAAGATTGGGTCAATTGCCAATCAGATACTTTCATTACGTTACTTTTGTGTGTTCATTTGTCTTTCGGTTTGTAGGTCAATATATAAAAACATCTTCAAAGCAATAAAAGGCCTATGGCTTTGCTTTTGGTTTGTTAGAAACGTGAACTAATTTTGTTTTATGAATTGAAGATCTATAGCCATCAGTTTTCTATTGAAAGAGGCATAACATAAAGTCAATATTAATTGTTTATTATCTGCACATATTCAAATCAATAGCTCTTTAATCAGTATCTAAAGGAAATGTTGAAAAATGCATTCCTTACTTAAATGCAATACTGGATTTGTTTTTTCGGTTTACATGTGTTTAAGTATGACTTATAATTAATGGCTCAACTATCATTTTTTATTGCCCTTTTACATATGTTTCAGTATGAGCCTTCGATTAAATTATGAAGTAGTTGTGTCCCTTGTTCTATCAGCTTCTGTGCGATGTTACCATCCTTTTATGTGCACATCTCTTAAGATGCCAAAATGTACTGCATCTCATATTTCTGACTTTGAATTCTGTGAAAATACTTCGTTTTCTAACAGATCACGATAATTTACCTTTTGATGTTTCGTCTTCATATGTTTTGACTATCGTTTTTTTAAATACTATATAACAACTTTCTTTTGAACGCAAATAGTTTCTGTATTGTTTTATTAACATGAATATTTTATCTTTAAAGCTTTGTTTTTCTCCGATCGATTTACGAGACTTGAACATTGGTTAAACTATTGTCGCCTTCATATCATATCTATATGTTTGTTTTGCGATATACTGTGGAGTCATTTATTTTCGTGCGTACCAATTTTCGTGGATTGAGAAAAAGTTGCATATTTGTTGACGTATAATTTCGTTGTTAAGAAAAAATGATATTAGATTAACATTTGAATTCGTGGTTCTCATATACCCTCGTCATCCACGAAAATTGGTATCCAAAGAATATTAATGCATTTACATTATAAACGAATTGACTGCACGTTTTTCCTTTTGCATTGCCTTTACTTATAAAATATACCATAACACTATTTAAGTTCTTATTTATATTGACGTCTAAAAAAATCTGTCTTCTATAGCAACAGAAAATACTGTGTGATGTTGTTGTGTGTCCTGGACTCAAATGTGAATATAAAGTCAAAGTTCCAGGACTTTGTTGTCCAAAATGTGCAGGTTTGTTTTTATTTCTATTATTGATTGACTTGTTGTGAAATAAGAGATAATCAATAGAATTGTTTTTTTAGGCAAACATTAAAATAAGGGTGTAATCAATATACCGTATTCATTCTTGAACCTTTCAACTTAAATAACTTGCATGAAAACAAAATAGTGTAAAAACTATCTTGCATTGTTAAAATATTACTAAAATTGGATGGAAACTCTTCAAAGATACCAGGTTAAAATTTGGTACGCTCGTTTCGTCTACAATTTAAAGAATCACTGACAGTGAAATCGAATCAAAACTATTGCAATGCCAAGTTGCTTATCTTGCAATTAGTCTAAAAATGTTTTTTTTAAACAATTGTATAAAAAAAATTAACTCACGAATCGACATGGCATCTATTTAGGAATTTTAGAAAGTCATTCAAGGTATCTAATAAATCATTTGTAGTTTGTATGTGGCAGATCTTTATATGAAAAAAATCTTTTAGAAGGTTATGAATGTTATTACCGTAATATTAATAATTATTGTAACGTCCGTTTTAAGAAGAGTTCACACTGTTTTGAATACGATCACTTGATATTAACTTCGGTGAAAATTGATATATGATTTATCACGGCTGGCATTCAGCAAACATTATATGGGAAACTGATAATACATGAATTACATGACATTATAATTACAGAAAAACCAGACAAATCACGTTTACCATTTACTTCACAAAACAATACACACACTGAAGGATCCTGTTATTACGATGGTGATAAACGATGGCATGCCGCTGGAACCAAGTGGCATCCCTATGTGCCACCATTTGGCTATGTCACATGTGCTGTTTGTAGCTGTATGGTAAGACATTTATAAGTTTAAAAAAGAAATATGCGCACGCCCCTAGGTGGTCTCCGATGCTGACCTGATATATTCGAAATCGATAGATATAAGAGATTTTCAATCTTGTTGTTTTTTTAAAACGAAAGCATGAGTATCCAAGTTACGCTTCAAATAATACAGTAGTTCTTAGTAACTAAAGATCTGGTTACTTGCTGTTATTTCGTCTGAAAATTTAACATAATGTTGAAGACAGCCATTGCTTTTTTTTTCAAAAGTAGTTATACATTAATTACTACATAAATGACTGACTTGAATGAATGACTGAACGAATGAATGAATGACTGAACGAACGAACGAACGAACGGACTAACAAACGAACGAACAAACGAACGAACTAACCAAACAAACCTTTTATTATCAAAAACGTGTGCATACATGAGACACTGAATTTTAGAGATAGAGAGAGACGAATGATATCAAAAGGACATGTAAACTCATAAATCGACAAAGCTATGACAATTAACAAGTCGAAAAAGACCTAAACACAAAATCAATATGCAGAACACAACATAAAATACAAAAAGTTTGAGAAACATGTACAAAACCACCAACATTAAACAGTCCTTTGTGTCACAATAAATAAGTTGATTGAAAACTATTTTTTTTTACTTAGACAGATGGTAGTTATGATTGTAAAAGATCTCCATGTCCGGCATTGAATTGTTCTAAATCTGAGGCAGTTCGTATCAAAGCAAATGATTGTTGTCAGGTTTGTCCAGGTAAATAAATATATAGCATCATGAATGGTCTTTCTGAAGGTTTTTCAAAAATCTTTATTTTTTTGTTACTTATTTGGCTAGAGCATGTGATAAATGTAACTTTCACTATTCCTATAATATTTATATTCTTATATGAAACCGTGTATTTAAATGTCGTTTCGATTGTTGAATAGTTTAATAACGCGTGTCTGGCGTATATACAAAATTTAGTCGTGGTATCTATGATGAGTTTATTTAATAGATTGAGATTAGGGTTTTTCATTTGAAATACAAAAGCGTAAAAAATAAGTAAAATTAAATGAGATGAGTTTTTCATTTTTTAAACATACAAGCAGTTAAACTAAAGCGTAAAATCTACTAAACCTTATGTTAATACTTAGTAGGCGATATCAATGTGATAAGATTTTTTTTAGTATTTCTATACATTGTAGGTCCTTTACAAAAACGTTAAGTTTTTCATGACTATAAAATACCGTCATCTTTCTATTTCAGATAAACAAACACTTGTGATAGCAAATAGTGAAAGCCAAGCTGACCACGCTGTTGCATCAAAAGAAAAATGTACGTTTGTAAAATCCATAGATGAAGACATTTTAACGTAAATAAAGGACAAAAAGTAATAATTTTCAATTCTAAATTTGTATAACCTTTTTTAACTGACATGACTGACGGCTTAACATGACAATAATTGGAATCGATCAGCCATTATTGTGAAAACTTACATCGCAGACATGCAACTTAATTAAATAATTCAAACGAACATACAAAGTTCTAAATTATGTAAAATATTAAAAAGAATTGCTTAATACAAGTTTTTGTTTAGACGATTTCTTTAATCATATCTATATTGTATTATAGCTTGTAAATTTGGAGACGAAGTTTTCCCGCATAGAGCAAAATGGCACCCTAAACTGTCTGATAATGAAGAAGTAGCCTGTGTAAAATGCAGATGTAAGGTTAGTACAATTGAGACTTTTGTTAAAAAATATTCATTATGCAGTTTCGTATTTAAATAGAATGAAACTTTTATTATCTGCCAGCAGTGTGCTATGACCTTTTCCAATGCATTAGATCAAAAGAGATTTATTAAACGAGTCAAACACTTTACAAAAATTTTTTAAGAATAAAAGGATACATGTTTTATTTTTTTTTGTTTTGTTGATTTACAGAATGGGAAAGTAAAATGCAGACGGAAGAAGTGTACACCTGATGATTGTAGAAGAACGAAAAACAAAAATGTGGAGAAATGTTGCCAATGTCCAGGTAGGTAAAGTTATTTAACTATTGTTTTACTGATTGCAGATAAATTATTTTCTCAAGGTGAAAAAAAAGAAAAGCGATATAATTAGTGAATGTATAACACATCATTTATGAAATAAAATGACATCTACTCCAGTGAAAGGAATTTCGTTGCATCTCTGTAATTGAAATAGTACAAGATGCGAATAGATTATCACACATTACATATCACATATGTACCTGCCCCTAGGAGCTGGTCCTGTGACTTTGAATTAATAAGCAACTTTTAATGTTAGTTTTTGTGCTTAAGTGATGCTGATAGACACTACTTGTGATAGATACATAAAGGCAACAGTGGTATACCGATGTTCAAACTCATAAATCCATGGACAAAAAACAAAACCGGGGTAACAAATGATATTTTGTACGAAGTTGCCCTGCTATCTGTACATTCTAGTATGACGACTATGTTTAGGCCCTATCACTTAAGAAATGGTCTAGTGACTTGGAATAAACTAGCAAGTTTCAATGCTACGTTTTTCTGCTTAAGTTATATTGATGGGAACTACTTACAATACACTACGAGACTTTCCATAAAGTAGCATTACTCATGTTACTGTATGTAAATCTCAGTTTGTTGACCATTTTCAGGTCCTGTCCACTAGATCATCAGATCATGATCCAATGAATTACTAATAAGGAATGTTACTATACACCAGATTGATTTTTTCTGAATTTTATGCAAATAGACAGATCTCACTGTCAAATATGTCATCGGGTAAACGCATTCTTTCATCGACATCAAAGTTTAAATTGCAGATTTTCAAAACGTAGCTCACTCCAATTTATTTTGTTTAGAAAAACACCTCCTTTGTGTTTTTTCCATTTTAAATACATTTTTGTCCTCAATCCTCTTCAACTTCGTACTTTATTTGGCCCTTTTTCACTTTTTTGGATTCGAGCGTCACTGATGAGTCTTTTGTAGACGAAACGCGGGTCTGGTGTATATACAAAATTTAGTCCTGGTATCTATGATGAGTTTATTTAAATAATAAAAGGTCAACCACGTGATTGAAACTTAAAATGATTTTTTTTTCAGGTTCTCACAGGAAAAGTCGAGGTAGAAGTAAAAGCAGCAGATAAAAATACCTTTCATTATTTGTTATCTATTTATTTTTACATTCCATTTTTACTCATGTTAATATTTTTACATATATGTTTGAGTGCTTGTATCATTATGTATAAATATGTTATCATAAAAGAATGTGATATTTTTGTATGTTCCATGATTGCTGGATTTGTGTAAGACACTTATCACTTGAAAACGTTTATTTGTTAATTGTGTTTGAATCAAGACACTGAGGGTATTTTTGTTTAGTATACAATGGAATTATGATTGAAGTGTGTGCATTTTTCTCATATTTTGCTATTAAATATTATAACTCGAACATTTCATTCAATAATTGTGCTATCAATGAAATATTCAAATATTTTTGTTCAGGTCTGATATTGTTTAGCATGGAATAATATTTACAGGGAAGTTGATTGTTTGTGTTCTGAATAAGTTGGTACGCAACACTACAGCAAGATAACTCTGTAATATCATCTGAACGTTTTAATCACCTTCCATTGTTAAGGAAATAGTAAGCTTCTCAATGATAAGGAATAGTGCCAAACCGCTAAATATCCAATGAAATATAATCGATAAAGTGTGTGGTTAAATGTTTTTTTTCAAAATTTTTATATTTATGTCAAAGTGTCAAGGTAAATATGTTGTCAAAATATTATGAAAATTAAAAGAGCCAAATTATTTTTGATCAACCTGTTTGGTACCACCTTAATAATAACATTTTAAGGCTACAAGAACAACATACTTGAATGAGTTTGATTTCCTTGTTTTTGATAGACACGCTTACGAATCATTTGTTGTTACATTTTATTTGTTTGGGCCTGAACAACCAACATTTCATGTAAAGATAGTAAACGAGGTATTTAGCCTTTTTAAATGCGGTCGCTTCAGTTAACATTTTGCTACGCATCTGTTCTTTCTCCTTATATTTAATTTAATTCTCATATAATAACTGAACAAAAATTGCTTACCTGAATTATGATTGCTTGTCTTATTATAATTTCTGTTTTATGTTAATATTTTATGTAAATATTGCTATTTATTATAAGATGTAAATCCGACTGATAATTGAAATTTTCACACACCTAAATGCTTTAAAGAAATTAAAAGAAATTTTACTTATTATTGTTTTATTATTATTCAGAAAGAGTTTAGCAATGTATTGCAAGAGCTCAATATCAGGATATTTCAAATCTATTCAGTTACCTTTTGTCGACTGACAATGTTTTTAACCATGCATTGCAGTCCTAAACGTTGTTCTTTTTGTTCTTAAAGAATTGAGACATTATGAATAATATTCAACCCCCTCTCTCATAAAAATGTATACCATATAGTTAGATATAAAAGGCTATGGGAGGATGACAAATATGAAACGCATCAAAAGAAAAAAAAAACGATTGATTTTAAAATCCAATAATTAAAAAGCTAGCATAGAAGACAGAAAAAAGGAGCAAAATTAAAGTTACCAGGGACATTCAGACGCATAGATTGAAAATAAACTGACAAAACCATGGCTAAACAACAAAGAAAACTAAAGATTAAGTAACACGAACCCCGTCAAAAACTGGGGCTGATCTTATCTGCTCCGGAAGGATAAGCATATCCTGCTCAACATTGGGTACCCATCGTGTTGCTCATGTTATTAAAAACCCGGTAAATAGTCTAATTCGGTAGGTCACATTCGGAAAAAAAGAACGGGGTTGAAGTTACATCAACTACATCAACACAGGTTCCTTGGTTAGGACCTTTATATATATATATATACAAAGAGGAATGCGAGTTAAACATGTTTAAATGTGTTCAAACTTTTTTCTAAACAATATTACGAATTCAAGTGTTATTTGACATTTAAATTAGAAAGATCATATCATAGGGAACATGTATTCTAAGTTTCAAGATGATTGGACTCCAACTTCATTAAGAACTACCTTAACCAAAAACTTTAATCTGAAACTCGCACTTTCATTTTCTATGTTTAGTGGACCGTAAAATCTGGGTCATTATTCTAATTTGGCATTTAAATTAGAAAGATCATAGCATAGGAAACATGTGTACTAAGTTTCAAGTTGATTGGACTTCAACTTCATCCAAAACTACCTTAACCAAAAATTTTAACATTAGGCAGGATAGACGGACGGACAAACAACAAATAGACAAACGGACGGACGGACGGACGAACAGACTAGAAAACATAATGCCTCTCTACTATAGTAGGTGGGGCATACAAAATAGGACAGGAATGACAAAAAATGGGAAACAATTTAAAGAGTTACTCGTCCATCATTTCAAGTTATTCTAAAGAATAACCAAACAAAATGATGACAGACATCAACTGAAGATAACGGCAAATTTTCCACTCCTAACTAAATAAGGATATATAAACAAATCAAATGCTGGATTATGCATTTTTGTGCCGGCTCTCTAAACCTCGGATAGTGATGTAACAACGTGACATAAAAACAAAGTAGGAAATACAATTGGGGAAAGGAAATGGGGAATGTGTCAAAGCGACAACAACCCGACCATAGAGCAGACAACAGCCGAAGGCCACCAATGGGTCTTCAATGTAGCGAGAAACTCACGCATCGGGAGGCGTCCTTCAGGTGACCCCTTAAAAATATACTAGTTTCTAGTAATTTGACATATAAATTGATGCTTAACACAATTTATCGATCTCGAAATACTCAAAATTCCTATGTAAGTTTAAAGCCCAATTTCTACATACATGTATAAATAATTTATTTTCAGAAAACATTCATAAGATCACCTTTGAAAATTAAAAAAAGACGTTATAAACACACCAATAAACATGTAATCATGGGATGTAAAAATATTGATATCGACAGAATGTAGGACCATGAGTGTTAAGACACGAATAGCAATACATGCTGATTATCGTCTGAAATCCCCTGGGCTTGCTCCGTTTGGATTCTTTAGAGGTTTTCTCTTGTTAACCGCTTTCAAAATAGGTTTATGGGTTTTTAAATCGAAAATGTCAATTTCGTCTACCTCGAATATTAAATTAAGGGGTAACTACAACACCAGAAGGCAAAAAACTCATCTTCAAACAGTAACTGCACAGAATATAGAAATGTGCACTTGCTGTTATTGATTTGTTTGATATTTTTATTCCAATTTTTCAAGCCTTTTGGCAGTAAAATTTACAAAGAACCTATGTATACGAATTGTTATATGGGCTTGTCTCAATAGTTCTTGACTAGCTTATTTTCAAAGACTATCAATACGGTGATTTTGCGAAAACAGTTTAACAATTAGAAGAAAAGGATTCTTTATTCTCATAAACAATGTTACAGAGAATTTATAAAGATAAGAAATTTAAGAATATGTAATACATTAGTGTATAAAATACAACATACGTTTTTTTCTCATTCAGACATATTATATTTGCTTAATCAATAAAAAATATCACAACTTAGACAGTCCTCTCAAAAATGTAATGAGTTATAATTTATATATAGTGTAAAGCCATTTTAAAACCGAATTCGCAGTACGAGTGAGAGGTCTAGCAAGCTATAAAACCAGATTCAACCCGACATTTTTTAAATGAGAAAATGCCTTTACCAAGTCAGAAATATGACAGTTGTTTTCAATTCGTTTGATGTGTTTGAGCTTTTGATTTTGCCATTTGATTACGGACTTTCACTTTTGAATTTTTCTCGGAATTCAGTATTTTTTGTGATTTTACATTTTTTTTTGGTACTGTAACAATAGTTCACAATTTTCCAAAAAGATAAACAACAGAGCTTCGTCAAAATACTTATTCATTGACATAATTTACTATATGTATTCTTCATAAACGTTGACTTATGCAAGTAGTTATTCTTTAAATAAAAGACGAATTTTGATAAATTTTTCGTTTAATCGAATAAATTAACGAGATCTAAAGACGGAACAAAATCTATTTGTCATCTAGAAGGTGAACTCTTTGCATACATGGACATTCAAAGAAATATAAAATGTATCTTAGTCGGTCGTCCGCACCAACAGCTTTTGTAATTCACCCTTAGGCTGTCATAGAGTTAAATACTTATGTCGAATTCTAGTTAATATGGTGTATTCCTTACGTTCTTAATATTACCATAAAATTTTAATTGTTGTCATTTCATTCCTGCGAAATACTTAAATTTGGAGATTGAATCCTTACCTGATGTTTAATTGTGTTATCGATTTTATGCTATTATCCTATAGAAGTGAAAATATATTTTGTTGGGTGCTTTTTAATATCATAATGGTACTCTGCAGTCAGTGTAGTTTCCTAGATTGTATACATAAATACTAGTAGTTGTTACATGAAGTGGTATTATTGTTCATAAATAATTAGGAGCGTGTCTATGATAAAAGAGGGCCAAAGTTACCAGAGTGACACACAAACTCATAGATCGAAAATAAACTGACACCTCCATGGCCAAAAAAAGAAAAAAGACATATACACAAATAATAGAACAAGAGACACAGCATACAAAAACTAAAGATTAAGGAACACAAACTCCGCCAAAAACGCGGGATAAACTGATAATAACAGACAAAGGTTCCAAAAATAAAAGCTTTCTCTGATGTCATAGTTAGGCAGGCCAGTAACAATTCTTACGTCTCTGCGCTAATGTTTTCCTTAAAATTAAGTATTTGACGTCTTGAATAAATAAACTCAGTATAGAAATGTTACCGATATATTCCAATTAAGAGCGCTATTATACAAAATAGTAGTACCACTAGCACATTTAATATATTTTTTGTAAAATTGATTTCAGTGAGAAATTCTTTTCTCTGGGTCATACCGAATTCTGACGATTTACTGGAAGACATGTTCCCAAACAGGAAATTCGTTATTCGTCGAAGAACTGGGAGTCTGATCTCTTCGCTTACTTCTAAATTATAAGAAATATTATTAATGATAATAATTATTCTAATAATGATAATTGTAAGTAATAGGTAAATCTTCATTCTACTCGTGATCAATAAATACATAAAGTGAAGGCATCAAGTAAAGTTGCCACATGTGGAACATGATCTGCTTACCCACCTGAGACCCCTGTTTTTGGTTGGGCTTTGTCTTTAGTTTTCTATTTATGTCCTATTATTTATCTGTTTGTCTTTTTCTTTTTTAGCCATGAGTTTGAATGTCTAGTATCTTTTATCCTTTTTTACGAAAGAAACGGTTAACTTTCTGCATTTGTCGCGAGTTGTAAACAATACCTTTAACGTTAAAAAATCTCTTAGTATCCTGTTTTTTGTTTGTTGAGGATAAAATAAATTACATAAATGATATTTTTAATTATTATTTTGTAAATAAACTCATCATATATACCAGGATTATTTTTTTCTTAATACGCCAGATGCGCGTTTCGTCTACAACAGTATCATAAGTGACGCTCGAATCCAATAAGTTAAAAAGGCAAAATAAAGTACGAAGTTGAAGAGCATTAGAGACCAAAATTCCAATACTTTGACCAAATACAGCTAAGGTAATCTATTCCTGAGGTATAGATTCCTATTTAACCACAAAAAGTCACTGACCGTGTTTTGTATATTTTTCAGAAAGGCAATTTTGAATTTTGATCTAGAAAAAGGTGACGACTATTAATATAGATGTTTTCCTTTTGGCAATAATATCAAAGTTTGAGGACGAAAGGCATTATATTGTACAAACCTTTTGGTCTTAAAGCATTATCTGCAGATTTGTTCTCGCCATCTGACATATCTGAATTAACTATATCCATTTGAGTAGAAAAAACCGTCGTGACTGTTTGATCTGATCGCTTATCATCGTACTGGTTTGGTCGTATTCTTGTCCACCACGTGCATCCATGCAGCTGAATGGAAAACATATTTACTTATTTATATATGATGACTAATCCCTTTATATAACTTATAAACACAGTTTATAAGAGTAACATAACGGATGTCACATGTAGCGCATGATCTGCAAACCCTGCCAAAACATATGAGATAACTACCGGTTTTTGATTGGCTTTGTGTTGTTCAGTCGTTAGTTTTCTATTTTGTGTTTTTAGTATTGCTGTTTGTATTTTCGTCTTATGAATTTGAATATCTTGTTGGTATCGTTCGCCTCTTTTTAACTCTAAATGAGGATTTGAAAATATATTAAAAATATAATAAAAAAAATAACAATTGTAATTTCTTCCATATGCTGTTTGTAAATTGGAAAGAAAATCCAAATTTACATTTCGATCTATTTAGCAATCACGTATTCAATCAAATGTAAAATAGTCATCAATAGAATAAGACGTTCTTTGAGAACACACATATGGTTAATTATGAATGTATGTTTGAGCTGTTTCGATCATTCCACCGGCATATGCTTTTTTATGAATTAGCTACGAGACTTCATAGAACGATAATGTTAAAAAATAAACATTTTACGGGAATAAGACCGATTGAATAACCGAATATCATCACAACAACCCACATTTACTACACAAAAAAATGAACATAGGAAATAATCATTTGTATATATTTTTCTACAGTTAAAAGGTTGTTTCTTCTGGTTATTGTTTCATACCTCTTTGTCTGTCCGTCTGTTACTTTTTGTAATGAAACTAATGCTGATAATTAATATAATAGTGATACTGTTGATGATAACACCAAAGTACAAAAAATGCACTTTGGACAGCAGAGCTGGTCTTGTGTCCGGTTCTCCACAAGCAGGCTCAGGATATACAAACATTAATATAAGACGAGCAAGCCCAACACAATTTGCTAGAAGCAAACCATAGAAACAACCCTATAATACAACAGACGAATACAATTGAAACAACCCTACAATATAACAAATATCTTTATATGTTTAATCATTTCTTAGCTTGTTCTACGTTGTGTTATGTAAGACTATGTATTAATTTGTTACTTCTCATTTTTAGCACTGGCATTGTTAGTTGGTCTCTGGCTTGTCATAGTGAAAATTCTTTTGTAACGTTCATATTCGTCTTTTTACTGTTGTTGGTGATCGTTCGTAACCATATGAATATTAATCGAGATAAAAGTTTGTAAAAATATTTAAAAAAAGATGAGGTTTGATTGCCAGTTCATTAAAAAAATATTTGAATGCCTGATTCGCTGTTGGAGATTGTGGTATATTATGTATTTTGTTATCTTTTATATGATCTTTTAAAAAAAAGATCAAACGGAAAAAATAATTTCAAGATAGGTGGCACCTGATTTTCATTTTTGATTCACAATTTAGAGATATAGCTGCATTTTCACTCTCTTTAATTGGTCAACCTTATTATTTTGATCTGAGCGTCACTGATGTAGACGAATTGCATGTCTGGCGTATTAAATTATAAGCCTGGTACCTTTGATAACTATTGTACTTGTTCCGTTAAAATATTTTACACTCAGTCAGTAAACTGACTGTACATACACAATAGTTGAAGAGCACTTCTGTGCTGATATGAATTATCATTTATATATCTTCAAAATTATAAATTAACTGTTAACAAAACTTTAAATATTTCGAATACTGAGCCTTTTTTTTGGTTTTTTTTTTACCTCAGAACAAGGTTTCGTTCGCTGTATTTGGCAAAACATTTCGAAATTTTGGGTCATCCATGCTCTTCAATTCTGACTTTATTTGGTCTCTTTAACTTTTGTTTATTTGAGCGTCACTAATGAATATTTTGAAGGTGTGAAACACTCGACTGGCCTAAGCAGTTTTAATCCTTGTGTCTATGGTGAGTCTCGATGGTAAGTATATATATATAGGCAAAGTTACTCTGATTAACATTGTTCAAAACAATGTCTGATAACATGAAATAATCCCATTTCTAACATGTTTTGTCAAATGTATACAACTATACAATGTGCATGAAATATATGCAATAAGGGAAAAAATGTACGTTTATTCCTAAAATTAACACTGTTATATTAAGCTATACCTGTTCAGTTGCGCCTTTCCAAAATATAGATAAAAGAAACATCATGCCAATAGGATATGCCAAAATACTATCAACTGCATTGATGTAGGCAAAAATCATTCCGCCTTCAGCAGCTTTTACAAGAGGTAAAAATAAAATACTGATACCACACATAAGTGTAACAAACAGCCTGATAAATATATAATTGAATTTGTTATGATCAAAATAAAAGAAATATGCATGGTTTATAAATAAAAAAAACCCGGCCAATCTCGAGCATATTCATGTCTGTTGATTTCCTCTTTTACTATGTTGATTCTAAAATTCATGTGTTTCTTTGCCTAATACGTTCTCCTATTTATTTGTATTGCAGTCCTGTAATATTATATATTCATGTTAATGTTATATTTAACATTGCCATTAAAGTGCGAGGTTTGGCATGCCACAAAACCAGGTTCAACCCACCACTGTTTTCATTAAAATGTCCTGTACCAAGTCAGGAAAATGGCCATTGTTATATAATAGTTCGTTTCTGTGAGTGTAACATTTTTACGTTGTGTTTCGTTGTGTCGTTTGTTTTCTCTTATATTTGAGTGTGAATTCACATTACTATAAGCCGTGTCACGGTACTTTTCTATCCCAAATTCATGTATTTAGTTTTGATGTTATATTTGTTATTCTCATCGGATTTTATCTAATGCTTAGTCCGTTTCTGTATGTGTTACATTTTAATGTTGTGTCGTTGTTCTCCTCGTATATTTAATGCGTTTCCCTCAGTTTTAGTTTGTTACCCTGCTTTTGTTTTTTGTCCATAGATTTACGAGTTTTTAACAGCAGTATACTACTGTTATTTAAAACCTTTTTAACAAAAGATCGTTGTTTCTGAAAAAATAAAACCTCGTGTACCCTCTCAAAATTATCCAATGATTACTTTCTTTGAAGAAATATTAACAACTTTTGCTTGATTATTAAGTTATATCTGTATTGAACTTAGAAACACAATTTCATTTTTGACATTGTTCAAGACCATGTATATTTCTGCACTATGACATTGATGTATACTTCTGATTGGAATTGAAATTTTATTCAATGTTTATTTGCCCTCAAATCAGAAAAAAAGACGTGTAGCTTTAAAGGACGTTGTGATAAAAAGGAAACATTTCCTGATGAAGGTAATTTGAAATAATCTTCTTTCATTCCTAATATCTGAGAAAAGACCGGTTAATTGATTGCAATGGTTGCGTGTTGAATGCGTGTAAGGTTCAAGGTCAAATGTTTGAAGCATGATCAATACACGGAAAGAGACCTTTATGAAATAAAGAAAATTACTAAATATCAAGTGCTATATATTTTTTTTAGATTATTATTAATTTCAACACGATAAAACAGGTATCCAAGAAAAAAAAACTGTCGGGAAATATAAAGTCATTTCTGTTTCATTTTGTTTTAATCTTTCATTAAGGGAATGATCCCCAATTTGATAAAAAAAATATTCTGGTCAAGCAGATGACAAAAAAATATTTTAAATCCAGATTCCCCCTCCTTACCTTATAGTGTTAAATATTGAAAAAAATAATTTGATTGATAGCGTTGAAAAACATAAAAAAAAGCGATCGCGTTATGCGCAAAATTCCCGACTCACACAAAAAAAAAAAAACCCAACATACCCCCCTTGAGTTAAATGGTCGCTCCCTTATTACTACCCCAAGGAGGCGGAGCCAGACTGTGCATTAACAACTTTTGAGATGGAAGTTAATGTACCGGTTTAAGCTCCTCCCATTCTATGCATTTCAAACGAGAAGTCTTCAACGGCGGGATTGGAGAGTGAAATAATTAAAAATCATTCAGTTAACGCACCCCTGTAAAATAATTACATGTTACAAGAATAATCTTCTCCAGGAAAAGATTATCTTAGCTGTGTTTGGTAAAACTGCTTTTAGTTTTAGGTCATTAAAGCTCTTTGATTTTGTACTTAATCTGGCCTCTTTTTTTTTTTACCTAACTTGATTCAACTGTCACTGAATAGTGTTATTTCGAAAGTTGAGAATTATTGGTTGAAGCAAGTTAACAGAAAAAATTAATCAGCCGTATAATTTAATAAAAAAATTGATTCCTTGGTTTTGCTCTAAATTTGCTGTTGCCTTTATTTATAAGTAAAAATTATTTAAAATGTTAAACTGTCGGTAGTGAAACATCTACAAGGGAAATTGACTTTATATTTTGTTTTAATACCCACATTATTATTCAAATTTATTAATTACAATATCGGGTGCATTTGAATTTAGAACAAGTTATGTATATAAGCTCATCAAACCTACCAAATGATCGTTTCGTATACAAAAGACTCATAATTGATGCTCAATACAAAATGAGGTAAAAAGACCAAAAAAAAAACGAAATTGAAGAGCAAATTTCGAAAGGTTTTGCTATATACAGCTATGCAAGCTATTCCTGAGTAGAAAATCCTTAGTTTTTCAATAAATCATACCTTCCTACTATAAGTAACTCTTTTTCTCCTGCAGATTTTCGTATTTTCTGCCATACATCTATAGTAAAGATTGTGCTTGCGCTGTTGAATATTGAAGTAAGGGAACTCATAATAGCTGATAGCATCACAGCAATCATAAAGCCACGTAGACCTGAAACATTCAAGTTATATCAGGTTAATCTGTTGTTATATTTACATTTAAAAACGTTCTTGCATGACGCACAATGGTTAAAGGTAAGATGCAAATAAAGTTTATGTCAGCTGAGCGACAACTTCATAATTTGTTTTAGCTGTTCCAATTTACCCCCATGTCATAAACTGCTATTATCTTACATCCCTCAAAACAAGCAATATTATGGTTATGTTTAAAACACAATTTCTAAAATAAAATTCAGATTTAACCGACTAACAACATGAACCCCATCGTTTAAGCAGGTAACTCTGCAGTTTTCGTTGACAATATATAATGTGTATCAAATAACGCTCTATGTATGAGCCATTGGGTCTGAAATCTGACCGGACAAGGGTGGGTATGTATACATCCGGCACAGTCAAACAGACGTCCTACATCGGCAAGGGATTTAACTGCCGATAGGAAGAATGCCAAAAGTGATTATATATCTAGTTATCAGTCACCTTTGGAAGCCATATTTCCAATGTAAGTATAATAATTGTCAAAGTCCAGTTTCATGCTTGCACTAGTTTTATAATATTGATACGTTTTAGATTAAGAGTAACTAACACTTAATAACTGAGTAATAATAAGATGTCTTGATGACTACGTGAGATAAAGGTTTTGATGACCACCAAATCTCCCCCCCCCATGAATTAACAATTCTATTCCTTAATGGTACCGATATCTTTTGTTGTTCTTTTTCTGACCGAACCACATTTTAAAATCCTAGAGCATATTATCCCTTGGTACCTGTTGCAGGTAAACAATCAGTTATATTTTTACAAATATTATTAAGTCAAGCTAGAAACAACGTTTGTTACATCTCTGGAGTTGAAACTCTTAAATACTTTTTATATCTAACATATAATAGCCTGTATGACTTTATATAAATAGTTTAGGTTTATTATATGAATTTCATGTAAAATACTGTATGTTCTAACAATTGTATTTGTTATATGTATATGCTCCCCTATTTTGAGGCCTAATTTGGAAAATAATTTTATTTGATCGTATCTAAAACTAGGGGCACACGCAAATCTATCAAAATGTTGATGTCTTGTCACATTGTTATCGAAAAGCATGTACATGTATAATAAGAAACTTACCATTTGGTAAAATTTCCATAACAAGCTTAGCATAAGCGATGTTTGAGCATCCAACTTCATTATCACACACCTTTTTACACACTTCTGTGTCTGCACAACCAACCTCATCTAATAAAAGAATATATAATTTACTTAATCAATTAAAGAAGAATTCAGAAATATAATAATGGTATATGTTAACGAGAAAGAAAAAAAAACCGACAAAAATTACATATAGTCATTTAGACGACATCCGTCTCATGAATATCATAGAATCATATACGTTCTAGTAGGGTCTTATATTAGAGAAGGGAAACCAATGTTCTCATAAAGTACAGCTTCATTCCATACTTCTTTTCAATGTCAAGTTTAGTTCAACAATACGTTTCCGTTATTATATTTTAACTACAAAAATGTAATCCATAGTTGTTCAAAACAATATACCTGTAAATAGGATTCGACTAATCATTCCAGGAAATACCATGGTAAAGAGTGGCAACACCTTCAAGAAACAAGTCATCAGCACACCACCTTTGGCATGAGATATATTCTTAGCTGCTATCGTTCTTTGAACCATCACCTGCAATGAAATAAAATTGAGAAAGGAAATGGGGAATGTGTCAAAGAGACAACAACCCGACAAAAGAACAGACAAAAGCCGAATGCCACCAATGGGTCTTGAATGCAGCGAGAAACTCCCGCACCCGGTGGAGTTTTTCATATGGCCCCTAAAAAAATGTATACGAGTTCAGTGAAAATGGACGTCATACTAAACTCCGGAATCTACACAAGAGACTAAAATTAAAAATGATACAAGATTTACAAAAGCCAGAGGCTCCTGACTTGGGACAGGCGCAAATGCGGTGGTGTTCAACGTGTGTTTTAAGATCTCAACCCTACTCATATACTCAGTTCAAAAGAAGGTTTACAAAGCAATCTCTGGAGACTTGGCGAACGGTTTGTTAATACATTGACCGTTCAACAACAAGAACAGTCGCCAAAATATGTATTTGCTGGAGTGAAAAATATTCGTTTTATGGTTTCTAAACGTCTGTTCGAAAAAACCAGACAGCGGATTTTACAGAAATATTATGTATCTCAAGCTAACTCAATAATAAAGAAAACTTTTGAAACAAAGAAATAACTTAATAAATCATTTAACATTAAATTACTGTAAACTTGTCTTATTTGCAAACTACTATATCTTTTTTTTTTTATGAAACATGGACATTTTTTTTCTTGTCTCCAGACTGGAGGCATACCATTGGAACAATAATGATTTAGTTTTCGATGAAGTGTTTTGTAGACTATTGTCTTTGATTTTTTTTTTATCGTTTTTCGTCTATTGCGTAATTATGTCGGTTACTTTACGGCTCGTAAATTTTAATTGTCCGTTTGGTTCTGTTGTCCTTTTCTTACTAACATTCAAATACTAAATATTTCAACCTAAATTGATATAATATTAAAACTGCATATTTTGAAACTTAATACATCAACTTTCAACTCACCTTTCTTTAAGATGCATTGATTTGCTAAAAATGAGATATAACCTCTTACTGGTTGCTTATCTAACTTTCAGATATATTTCAACTATGAAATCAAAAACTGCCAAACATTTCTTAAAATAATATTCTGGAACTTTAATTTCCATTCTACTAAAAAGTCAATTTTGAACGATCTCCAGCGACGATCATGCAAAGTAAATTTATTTTAATATTCCAATAATTCTATGGAATACGCTTTACGTAAAAACATATTGATACATATATTTATAAAACACTCGGTATTTATTCAGGCCGAACGTTCATGACTTTATACCAGCTTTACCTGATCAAAGCACCAATACCATATGCATCCAATGGTTGCTTGCATTACAAGTCCTGGCCATGGAAATATTGCCCCATCAGCATCAAGAAACAAATGAAAGGCGTCACTACGAGGTAAACCACATGTTGAATTATCATTTCTTTCACTCGGAATAGCCATCATATATTTTTCCGTCATTGCGTTGTATCCACCAACTTTGTAAAAACCTGTTAGAACGATTCATTTCTGAGAATCAACGAACAAAATGTTTTTATGCAAGTTTCATATTTCATAAATATACCCAGAATGTTAGAATAATACAACAACTTTGTAAGCTAAAGAGTTTTAGAAACACAAAACCAAAGGACCATAATTCAATGAACTCTAATATTTAATACATCTTACAACATTATACACAATAATATGTGTCAATTAAGAAACCAATGACGTAATTTTCCATACTGAGGTAATATATTTTTATATGGTTTTCTGTCTTCAGTATCGAATATGTCTTTTATTCTCTTTATGACATGTACAGCTTTTTATTTTGATCATTGATTGACAAAGACTTCTGACTATTTTACTGAGGGATCATTACCATTCCTATGTTGTCATGATACCATTTTTTTCGGGGTTAATCGGTGGATTCGGACGACAACGGACGCGTTTGCCCAACTCATCTGAGACGTCGACAATGCATTTAAATATCCATATATCAAAGTTATACGCAAGCTATGATCTCACTATTTCCCTGTTAAGATATTTTGCAGGATATTGGCTCGATCAACAAATTTCGAAGTTGAAAAAATTATTACTATATATGTAGGACTCAAATCTATGGTGGGTTCCAAATCTATGGCAGATTCCTAATCTATGGTAAATGTGACGTCATGCCATCCCAAATCTATGGCAGATTTTTTACAATTCTAATCTATGGCAAGTTTTGAAGTTTCCTAATTTATGGCAGATTTTTATTGTTTCAAAATCTATGGCAATTTTTTGCAAATGGAAAACAATTAATGCAGTACATTTTCGACCAATGCCTTGTCTTCAGAAAGAGGAAATATACGACAACGGGAACATGTCTATAAACATTTGTGAAATAAACATTCCATAATGGTCAACCAAAAAAAAAAAGTCATAAATTATAAATTCATAAACCTTAATACAGACTTCAAGATGGAATTATGTGCTCTGTAAAAAATAAACATTTTTTTTTAATCTGTGCTTGGTATCTGTTTAATCCATTCATTAAACCAACTAATAAGTCGTTTAACAAACAAGAAGACCGCTTTTTGTATAAAAAAAATAATAAAAAAGTAACAAATAAAAATAAAGTACAGTTTGAATTTTGAAATAATATTTCTTTCAGCGATATCGTTAATTCATCTTTTTTATTTGATGTGGATTTAAATCAAATTTGTATCCGGTAATTTGATTTTTCAATTTATAAACTTTTCCAGCCGTAAACCGTAGACGACTACTAGCAAAATCTTTTTCAAAAATATGCGATACTGAAAATAGCGGTGACCTAATCACGGGCATTGACCGGTACAGCACATCTTGTCCCTCTTTGGAATAGTAGGTCACATCTTCCTTTAAACCAGCAGCAAATTTTTGTCAGGAAAATAACTTCATCTTGAATGGTATTCAAGTCTATGGGTTCCACCATCGTTAGCGGCGGCGAAGATGTAATATGGCGTTATTCAATTGTGACGTTATATGTTACTCTCTGCAGCTCTGCCATAGATTTGGAGAAAACAAAAATCTGCCATAGATTTGAGCTGTTTGGCGTTTGTAACGTCACGTTTACCATAGATTAGGAATCTGCCATAGATTTGGAACCCGCCATAGATTTGAGTCCTACATATATAAGATAAATCTTATAAAGTTTTCATTGAATTGAAAGTTCCAAATATAATTTATGTTTTCAATTGATTTTCAATTTTGATAACAATATAGACTGATTGTTATTAGTGACCAAAGATGACAAAAGATTCTTTTGTGTCGTTTCTGTTAAGGTTTTTACTATTAAAGAAGTCGACTTCGTACAGGATAATGGTTCAATCAGTCAAATTCGATTAAATCATTATTCAGGTGACTTAAAAATCTACTTTCAGGAATACGGAAAAAATGCCAGCTAACTTTTGAATCATACAAAAATAAAATTGTTTGCACGGGTTATAATTAGGAGGATTGATTATAGATAACCAGGGAACAACTATTTGTATATAATTTACCGATTCCAGTAACTATAAAAGCTCCAATGTTCATTATTAATGATTGTAGTGTGTCTGTAAACATCACTGCTGTCAAACCACCTAAAACGTACCATAACTAGTTAAAATATATACTTTATTGTTATACATTTTGTCAGACTTATGAAGAAGAGACATAGTTACGATACTGTTTACAGGTCTGTAGGATGGCATATTTTGGTATTAATATTAATTCACTCAGTCAGTTTAATTGAAGTCTGGAGCTGGCATGTCAGTTAACTGCTAGTAGTCTGTTGTTATTTATGTATTATTGTCATTTTGTTTATTTTCTTTAGTTACATTTTCTGACATCAGACTCAGATTTCTCTTGAACTGAATTTTAATGTGCGTATTGTTATGCCTTTACTTTACTACATTGGTTAGAGGTATAGGGGGAGGGTTGAGATCTCACAAACATGTTTAACCCCGCCGCATTTTTGCGCCTGTCCCAAGTCAGGAGCCTCTGGCCTTTGTTAGTCTTGTATTATTTTAATTTTAGTTTCTTGTGTACAATTTGGAAATTAGTATGGCGTTCATTATCACTGGACTAGTATATATTTGTTTAGGGGCCAGCTGAAGGACGCCTCCGGGTGCGGGAATTTCTCGCTACATTGAAGACCTGATGGTGACCCTCTGCTGTTGTTTTTTATTTGGTCGGGTTGTTGTCTCTTTGACACATTCCCCATTTCCATTCTCAATTTTACTCATAGGGTCTTTGCATCGGAAATAACGACATATGTTTTATTTTCATATGATGAAGACATAATCTTTCAATCAGTTTGTATGTGGTCAGGAGCTGGCGTGTCAGTAACTGCTAGTAGGACTTAGATAATAAGGGGCCTCAGTTAACGAATGGTCGAAGTAGTTACTACTAGCCAGTCAACACTGAGGTTGTGAGTCCAAAACCCGCTCGCGGTGGTGCACTCGACTCCAATCTTAATTGACTAGAATTGTAAGATTTCCTATTTAAGGTCTACGGTTTTCCCCGTGCACTTCGGCTTCCCCCACCAAACAAAAAACCAAAACAACAAAACTGTCCCCAGGAAATAGCCTAAAATCGGTGCTTTAAAAAGGCTTTAAAACACAAAAAATAAAAAAAAAATAAAATCCTTTGTTAATTTATGTTTCATTGTCATTTTGCATAGTTTCTTTTGTTACCTATTTTGACATCGGACCTTCTTTTAAATTGAACTGTTACTGTGCGTATTAAAGATGTGTGTTTCTTTATTCTACATTTGCTGGATGTATAAGGAGAGAGGTGAGACCTCACAAAACTTGCTTAACCGAGCTGCAATTTTGCGCCTGTCCCAAGTGAGGAGCCTCTGGCCTTTGTAAGTCTTGGATGTTTTTTTTTAATCCTAGTTCAGTTATATGTTTTGGAGTTTTGTATGACGTCCTTTTTCACTGAACTAACATACATTACAGCTGGGGCCTACCTCCTTTTGCGGGTTTTTTTCTCGCTGCGTTGAAGACCAATTGGTGGCCTCCGTTATTTACTCCTTGACCGGGTTGTTTTCTCTATGACATATTTTTTATTTCCAATTATTAAACTTTACCACGCCTACCTAATTTAATTGCATACCGCTTTATTCATTACGTAAAGATTATAGGATGTTACCTAAAATTGTATAAAATCCAGTGATGACTAACAATGCAATGATTGATACATAGGTATTCCATCCTAAGGAAAGTTCTATAAAAACAGATCCGGCAAATATACTGACCTAGAAAAGTAATTTATTTGATTAATATTTCACGAAAAAAAAGACTACATGTTCTATATTTGATGTCATTTGTATTCTTTTACACAACCTAGTGCATCAAAATAACTTGAAATATTATAGTTAGGTTATAAAGATCAATTTTGTATTTTTTTATACCTTTTATTGAAATTTCACACCTAATAGTTGCTTTTTGCTAGTTCAATATTTTCATTTCAAAGCCTTTTTAAAGATTGCCACTAGGGTTAGATTTTTCTCATTGTTGAAGTCCGAATGGGGAATTTAAGTTGCTAACGTTCTATGTCATTTGAAGAATTGTCTCAATGGTAAACATATATCATCTTACTATTTTGATTAGGCCGAAAGTTTTGTAATAAAACCTAACATATTCATAGCCACATGCGTAAAATTACATATTGTTACAGTATATGTGACAAGCAACTTTTTGTAAATGGTTCCAAACTAAATATCTGTCCTATATTTTCTGCCATTTATCTGTTTATTTATTGTAACCCTGTCGTGTAATGTTGTCACTTTAATGTTATAATTCCCACTGCCATTTAAGCGGGAGGTTTATCATGCCACAAAACCAGGTTCAACCTACCATTTTTTTCATAAAATGTCCTGTACCAAGTCAGGAAAATGACCATTGTTACATTATAGTTCGTTTATGTGTGTGTGTGTTACATTTCGGTGTTGAGTCTCTGTTGTGTCGTAGTTCTCTTATATTTGATACAATTCCCTCAGTTTTAGTTTGTAACCTGGGATTGTTTTTTTCTCTATCGGTTTATGAATTATGAACAGCGGTATACTACTATTGCCTTTATTTATACAGTAATGTTGATTTTTATTAATGCAACTGGTTTAGCGGTGAATAATTTGCCCTTCGAAAGCACCTGTTTGATTTTGATTACAATATTAATCGTATACATATATCGATGGTTAAAACAACAGGAAAGATATACTGGTTGCACCTTTTAATTCCCTTTTTTTTCATTCAAGCCATAATGAGAACTAACAAATAAAATAAAATAAAAGATAACATAACATAACGTAACGTAACATGGCAAACAAACACTAGTGAGTAATCAGCTATGATTGATTGACTGAGTGTTGTTGACCTCTGAACTTACCGGCATTTTTTTGGTATTTGTCACCTCTGAACTTTCCGACGTTGTTTGGTTAACGTCACATCTGAATTTTCGACAATTTTGTGGTGAAAATTTGCTGACGTCACATCTGGCCTTGAAATCATAAAACTTTCGAGTCAGTTGTTTGTACTCATGCTCCAAAATAAACCAATCAAAATACTGGAATTCATGTTTCTAGCATGATTTTTGTGCTCCGAACACTGATCAAAGTTTTATGATTTCAACCCCTGAACTTTTCTTTTGGTTTTCGGTACCCCTGAACTTACCGACATTTTCTTTTGGTTTTCGGCACCCCTGAACGACATTGTTTGGTTAACATAACATCTGAACTTACCTATAGTTGCTTAATGAAAATTGGTAATCATCTTCTCTGAACTTACCACAATATTTTGGTTTTCGGCACTTCTGAACTTACTGACAATTTTTTAGTAAATGTCACATCTGAACTTACTGACAATTTTGTAAGAATATACATAACCAAGGACATACAACTGAGATAAGTATTCAGTCTTTTCCCTCCGTGGCGTTTTTGTATGAACTGCGGTACAGTAAAAACCTTGAAATAGCAAAAAGATAAACTCATAAGAAATTGTAAAATGTTATCTCGAATAAAAATTAATGAAGTGCGAGTGTGTTAAAATGGAAAGCCTGTCCTATCATATAAAGACAAGATGATGTGGTACGATCAACCAAAGTTCAAATATAGTAGATTAAAGCAATTGAGTGCAATAATATTTATTTTGTAAAAATTGTATAGTTTGTTATAAATGGCATCGACATAAAAAATATGATACAATTAAATTTAGAAATATGGATGCATTATTGCAGATAATTTGTGCGAAACTGCCTTCATTTTTGTGCTTTAACTTTTTATAGATATTTTGACATTAATTTTTTTTCCGGTCACTATTTGGCGTTTACGATGATTTTTTTAAGATTCTTGACGCTATATGTCGATAACAAATATTACTTTTTTGAAAGGAACATATGCCTGCTGGTGGACGTTTCGTCCCCGAGGGTATCACCAGCCCAGTATTCAACGCCGAAACACTTGGGTGTTGACATGAATATCAATAATGTGGTCATTTTTATAAATTTCCTGTTTACAAAACTTTGAATTTTTCGAAAAACTAAGGATTTTCTTATTCCAGGCATAGATTACCTTAGTCGTATTTAGCACACTTTTTGAGAATTTTGGATCCTCAATGCTCTTCAACTTTGTACTTGTTTGGCTTTGGCTATATATATTTTGATATGAGTGTCACTGATGAGTCTTATGTAGACGAAACGCGCGTCTGGCGTACTAAATTATAATCCTGGTACCTTTGATAACTTATTATGAATCCAATGCTGTATACCAAATGCAATAACATTGATTGAAAAATGTTTAAGAACAAATAGAATGTCACGAATAAAGGTAACAGTAGTATACCGCTGTTCAAAAGTTATATATCGATTGAGAGAAAACAAAGTCGGTTTACAAACTTTTGCATGGACCGAGATTTTGAAAAATATCCATGTAAGATGATCATATCAGTATCTTTAGAGCTAGAAGAGCTTGAGCATAAATACAGTAAAACGATTTCATAAATCATAACGGGGACAAAGCAACAACAGAAACATATTAATACTTACACCAGCTGATATATAAACTGGAACAAATATCCACCCTAACGCTACTATCTGGAAAGTAACCTGAAAAATATGTCTAGCTTTTATGATATTGGTTTTAAATTATTGTCGAAGGACAACATAAAAAATCAGCATAAATTGGATTATCGTAAGTAAATACCGTGGATTCATTTAAATTCGTTCGATATCAATTTTTGTGAATTTCGTGGTAGAGGCGAATTTAGAATTTAAATGTTCAACGAAATACAAATTTTTCAAAGGAAACAATGCTGGCTTTCCCAAAACCACGAAATTAAATATCAACGAATATACATTTTTTCCTCAATCTACGAAAATTGGTACCCACGAAAATAAATGAGTCCACAGTATGTGCTTCTCCCTTCTTTGTCTGTGCATACGTAATCCCTAGATATCACTTATCGTCGAGTTTACGCTTTCAGGGAACAAATAAACTCATCATAGATATCAGGATAAAATTCTATATTCACGTCAGACGCGCGTTTCGTGTACAAAAGAATCATCAGTGTCTGGTTTTTGAATATTTGAACATCCTAAGGTTTCAAATTTAAGTTTGAGCATTACTGATAAAGTTCAATCCAGAAAAGGCCGTCCTTAGGACGTACGCAATTTTTGAAGTGTTTTTTTATTTTGATAACACTTGGTGGATACTACTGTTGGTGGACTGTATGTCTCGGATGATGTTTTCCGGTCAGTTTTCGTTACTTGGGTACTTTATATAGGGCGTGTTTTATTATAATTTTTTTTTAAATGTAATGCTAAAGATAAGTAAGGCTCCAACTCACACAGACATAGTTGACATTAAGAAGAATTAAACTTATTTATTCAAATAATTTGCTATGAAATGTTTCAGGTTAAGATCTAGATTTCATGATAAAGTTTAATTCAAAAAAGCTATTCGGTCGCACCAAATTTATTAAGTAGCAGAAAACAGTTGGTTAAGATCTTTAATGAAATTTTGAGAGCAGTATGCAATTCGTGTATAAGACTTTTGTTTGATGTGAATCTAGAAAATAATGTGTTGCATCATATTTACGGCTGTAATTTCTAAAAGACACCATATTTGTGTTTAATCGTTTTTTTCAACTTTGTCAAATAAGGGGAAATAATTCTGATTGTAGGGAGATAACTCAGATACAGTTATTTTCTAATAGAAAGTGTTTTAATTTTACCTATTTTAATATGTAGCAAGAAAACAATTTCGGTGACCCAATTTTTCTTTTTCTTTCAGCAAGCATATTATAAGAAGTATCTTCTCACATTTTATCTTAAAATTCTATAATGTAGTTTTCTTTTAATCACACACAATTGGATTTTCCAGGCATAATCTATACAAAATCTGACAATGTTCATATCCTGTAGCGTATAAAGTATTCCGGTGACCCATACTTTTTATTACATTTTTGAAAAAAAACATGACGAAAACTTCATTTTGACACATTATTAAAAAAAATCTATGCATTTTAGTTAAGACGCCAAAGCCACCATAACCAATGTAGTGTTGCATTTGTTTTACTTTCATTTTCAATTCTACATCTCACTGAAAAAAAGTTATGCGCTACTTACAAGCCATTCAAAAAGTACAAGTGCTATTCCTGATGCTGCTCCAGCTCCAGCCAAACCTAGGAAATGTTCACTTCCTATGTTACTCCCAAACAAAGACGCCCCAACCTAGAAATAAACGTCATTTATTTGGAATAATGTTAATATATGCTTGTATAATTTATTAGAATTTATATACTATTTGTGTATTTCATATTTATCTATTCATCATCCAGCTGTATATACAACTTAATAGATGGTTGTTTCATTGGCAATCAAACCACATTTTCTTATATGCCATATAAACAAAACCAGAGCCAATTTTATATTATCATATATATTCGAAGTCAAATAAACCAAAATTAAGGTGGTACCTAACACTACAGGGACATAACTCTGTAAAATCTGCTTAACGTTTTAATTACGTTGTGTTGTTAAGGGAATATTAAGCTTCTCAATGATCAAAATTAGTGTTTGTCAAATTGCTATATAACCAGTGTAATATTTTTGACAAAATGGTTGGTTCAAATTTTTTGAAATTTTTATATTTTCGTCAAAGGGTCAAAGTAAATACTTAGTCAAAACTTTATGAAAATTAAACGAGTCAAATTAATTTTAGTGAAAGTGTTGGGTACCACATTAAGTGCAGCTGTAACATTTTCGGTAAATAATTGAAGTCGTGTTTATTAGACTATATGGTCCGAGACCACAATTGTCGTTCCTTGATTATTTTCGTTGTTCACAAATATAGTCCCTAGTGTTGACAGTGGGTTACTTGCCATTAATTTGTATACCTCTTCCAAATTTATCGCTCCATGTTTAATGCCTCAAATTGCAAGAAGGGGGTGAAATTATACTGTAAAAACATTTTGGTTCAGAATTTTATAGGAAAGTAGTGATTTGGTCCAGCTGAAAAAGGTTGAAAGAAGCTGTCAAAAGATTTCAAGACGCCCTAAACATAAAATTGTCCATATTTTGAGTTTGAGCAGATGCAGTTTTCTATAATTTTGATATAATTTGTCCCAAAAGTCGGACAACACACTGTAAAAATTTCATTGAGAAAGCGCAGGTGGTTTTTTTTTAAAATTTTCATTTATCTTCCAAAAGAAATGCACTACGAAATAATTGTGGTCTTGGACCATATGATATGCGTCTGTATCAATTAAAGAAAACAGTTGACGCGTTAAAGATCGCTATAAAATTAAACTTACTTTTAATTCAATATTAAAATTTGACTAACATGACTAATGTGTGTCGAAATCCCTGGCATAATGACTTTTAATTCAACAAAACACAATACATGGTAGATATGAGTATAGTTATACATGTGTAGTTATAAAAGTATTTTCATGGATAGAAGGCTATTATCAATACTATTATTTACCGCAAACCATGGCATAGAACGTCCAGCTAAAAAGTAGCTCTTGATATTTCCTCTGTTCGGTCGAAACAATGTCTGCAAGGATATAGATTTAAGTAATAAAATGTCAAATTGTTTCCTTACAGCAGATTCCATTGAGTGTGTAGCCAAGGGCAATATCTTTGGTTAGCTTGCTTGTTAGCTGGACCGTGAAGTCATTGTTAGGTTATGTAAACTACCCTACTTTAAGAATAGACTAGTCCGACAAAAAACCAATTGATCTGTCTGTTGGACTATTCTACTTCGAAAGGAGGGTAGTATACCTGACCTAATCATGACTTCACGGTTCAGCTAACAAGCAAGCTAACCAAAGATATTACCTTTCACTACACACTCAATGGAATCCGCTGTAAAGTATATCATTTATCATATTTAATCAAATCACTGTATAAGTTGCTGCTCTATGCAACCGTCTTAAAAGAGAGAGATTACTTACTATAAAACCAGGTGGTCATATCTATAGTAATGATCATTTTATTAAAGACGGCAAGAGGGACATTTCGCTTAATTTTTGTAAATATTTATTCTTGATATGACCGATACATTATGAGGACAAACAGACTAATTTTATTTGTATAACATTGTTTAACCATAATCTTAATAATCTACCAGCATACTTAGAGATACCTAGTCACAGTAATTCATTCAGCTTGTATAAAAACCACATCAAAGATTTTTACACAAAAAAGAGTATAACACAATTCCGATCTCCATGATAAATTCAAACAACGGAATAAGTGAAAAAATATGTCATTTTCCTGACTGCTTGAGATATTTTACCTCAGTGAATGGAGGGTTAAACCTAGTTTTAAAGCTAATTTAATCTCCAACTTGCATGGAAGATTTTTTAATAGTTCGTTATTTTGACATAACGTCAACGTTATAATAATTGGGAACCATTAGCCAAAGTGTTAAAGGGGCACTAGCTGTCAAATTCATCGCCACCGATTTGACTCTTATATTTGATTTATAGCAATGTAAAACATTTATCCAAACTATCAAAAGTCTAAAATAAACAGTTTACAGAGCATGGGGTAGATAATATATAGGTTCGTTTCGTGTGTTTTTTTTAGTCCAGCCGCCATCTAATTACCTATCGATTTGATCTTAGACGACCATATAAGCGATGTAAACATAAATAAAGATATGAATAGATTAAACCAACACGTGCAATTTGAATTTTATAGGTATGTTTGATTTTATTTTATAGATTAAAAATGGATGAAGTGGTAATTTATTAGCATTAACTTGTTCAATGACGGTTATTTATCATTACTGAAAATTTAATATGTAACATATGCATTAACTTTTGACTTAATTTGTTTATTGTCCAGTTGCAAGTATTTCATGCTCATTTAAAGCGCACATACAAATAATTCTAGTACAGTTGAATTAATCATTTACTATGTAAATTATTTTATACTAATAAACTCCAATGATGCCTTTTATATTAATCAGAATATTGCACGGTGGGCTTTCAGTCGAATTGACCTCCCATCTTTTTTTAACAGTTCTAATTTTTAATAAATTTTAGGTAACGAGCATCACTAAAGACATACAAACAAGAGAAATAACGTCCAGTGCCAAATATTTCATTCGTTATTTGAACGATGTCATATTAACGATATATACTGTAGATAGGTTATATTATCAAACCGGGAATTTAAAATTGGGCATTCATTTTTACGGTTATTTGGGATGACCACTAGTTTGGATTTTAATCTAAAGAAAAATAAATGCGAGTAAAGACCGATTTGTTTATGACTTCAGTAAGGAACTACTTCAATGTCTGTTATGTAATATAGAAGCCGTTTCAAATAAAAGTTGCAGAAATTAAAAAAAAATGTTGCCTTCCAAAATACAACGTATGGCACATTATAAAGAGTGAAATGGTACAAACCTTTTAATGCGCATAGAAAAAGAAATTAAGTAATTTATTTTGATCTTTTAATGAAATAGTAAAAGATCGTAAAATGAGTATACAAGATAATAATATAAAAAAAAACCACACAAATAACCTACGTTTTTATAATATGAACACGAATGATAGTTCCAGTAAAATAAAAAGCTTGGTATGGACACGTTTGGGGGATTGGACGAAATTGGGGGTTTATTAAAAAAATGGACACGTTTGAGCCATAATTATACAAATGACACGCTTTGCATGGCGCCCTTTGACAACTAGACATGTTTTTGCAGTTCAGTGACGTCGATGTGGACACGTTTTGGGGGAATCGGACACGTTTGGGGGAGTCGGACACGTTTGGGGGGAAGGACACGTTTCTGAGTGTAACACACGTACAATGCATGCGTTGTCAATCTCTAGCTAGGGGTTAAATTGAAGTTCACATGAATACGGATTTAAAGAGGTCGACTCATTCACTAGCAAGTGAATTACTAATTATCAATGTTTCTTAGCGTAATTTGACAAAATTGAACCTTTTTGGCTGCAAAAAGCGAATTGTTATTTCACTATTTCACTTTCATTATTGATTGAACAGAAAAAAGTCAAACTTTAGATTTTTTATATATCTCGTAGCTAGTGTCCCTTTAATTAATATATAAAAAAACATAACTCATTAGCAAATACAATTCTTACCCATATTCCAACTGCTAACACTGCAATCAAGTACAGCAAAATAATCAGTATATCCGCCCAGTTTAAAGTTTTCATTTTATATATGACGATCCACACAACTGGAATATCAGGTAAACATTGTCTATAGTAGATATAAGATAATGTTCAAGGTAATAAGAGCATGTGACATGCCTGACATTTTTCATTTAAGTTCAAATTTATAGATGTATGACGAATATAAGAGATGAAAAGATTTCTATGTACAAACACAACCTGTACATTTAAGATCGTCATTTAGATCAGTTTAATTGAAGTCTGGAGCTGGTATGTCAGTTAACTGCTAGTAGTCTGTTGTTATTTATGTATTATTGTCATTTTGTTTATTTTCTTTGGTTACATCTTCTGACATCAGACTCGGACTTCTCTTGAACTGAATTTTAATGTGCGTATTGTTATGCGTTTACTTTTCTACATTGGTTAGAGGTATAGGGGGAGGGTTGAGATCTCACAAACATGTTTAACCCCGCCGCATTTTTGCGCCTGTCCCAAGTCAGGAGCCTCTGGCCTTTGTTAGTCTTGTATTATTTTAATTTTAGTTTCTTGTGTACAATTTGGAAATTAGTATGGCATTCATTATCACTGGACTAGTATATATTTGTTTAGGGACCAGCTGAGGGACGCCTCCGGGTGCGGGAATTTCTCGCTAAATTGAAGACCTGTTGGTGACCCTCTGCTGTTGTTTTTTATTTGGTCGGGTTGTTGTCTCTTTGACACATTCCCCATTTCCATTCTCAATTTTATTGTAACAGGATTTCTATTTAAAATCTTGGAAATCAGATGATTACTATCTATAAACACAAGCTGTGCACTTTAGATCTTCGTCGGAAAACACTAATAATTTCATTTTGTACTACTTAACATATTCATATATGCATAACTTAATTTATAATTTATCAAGTTTTAATAACATATGTTTACCTTCCAATATGATAAAGTTTGGTTAAGAATATTTTATTGCAAACGTTTTTTTTTATTATCATAGTGGAGATAAATCAAAAGCAACATTATTGTATAGGTTTTAGAAACAAAGTTTGTGTCAAATTGTTTTGGTTCGGAAATTGTATCGAACCGTCTGTTGACCCGTGCTGAAATATTTTGACGTCGTAGTATCTTGTAACGACATGAAGTTTGATGTAGTGCAAGAACTTTAGGGTGACCTGATGTTATCATGAAGGGCTAGCAGATCCTGTTCCACATGTGGTATCCAACGTGATACTCAAGTACAAAACCGGTGATAAAAGTAATTTGATGTATGATGAGTTTATTGATTGGTCAATTTCGCGGAAAAGGGGCTGTATTGTTGTTATGACGTTATCTGTTAAACACGTCATCTGTAAAACATATATTTCACATTGGTTAACAAATTCTTGATAGCGTCCAAGACATTTAAGAAGGAATGATTTCAACTTTACCATTAGATCAGATATACAGGATGGGGTATAGCCTGAAGAATGAGGCATTTATTTCTAAAATGTTTTGAAGCAAATAAGATTATACGACGAAAAGTTTTGTTTTACGACATAACTTGATGCATCCTAAGAGAGTAATAAGTTAATAACTACCGGTTAACGTGGTTCTAGTCGCCATAAGTCCCCCTTGGGACGAAGGGGATTAAGTCAAGTAAGTCAACATGGTTCTTTAGATACTAAAAAATATTGACAAATACATGTACATGGATTGGATCAGATATCATATTGGTTAAAGATGACGTTTTTGTACGGATCTCCTAGGGGTGCGTTCAATATTGTAGCAGCTACATAGGGCTACATATATTTTTTACTGCTAAAAAAATATAGATAGAAACTAGGCTAATTGCCTGTTTAGCAGTAAAACAAAAATATACATAGCCCTATGCAGCTGCTACGATATTGAACACAACCCAGCTTACAAACTTATGATGAATTGATTGGCTACCACCAGTTGTAAAGATCAAAAGTGTTATGCCAAATGTCAATGACTTTTGACAATATTCTTTATCTTCTCGGTAGTCTGTCATTATTCCCATTTTGAAGATTTGCATATATAGTTTTTTTTATAATTTGAATATATACACACTTTGGCCATCTTTGATAACTAGGATATATTGACTAACTTTAAAACTAAACATATCATCTATTTGAATACACGTTGCATTTCAATAGTTATTTCAGTGTAATCGGTGTGTATTTTTGATTATCTTTCTATCCAGCTTTGAGCGTTCCGGTTTAAGGAAAATCCAGAAAAGTGCGTCTGACGCATGAAATTATGTCACGTGTTTTTATAATTGTTTACTAATGTGCCATAAAAGCTGGAGGTTTTGGCTAGCCGCAAAACCAGGTTCAAAACACAACTTTGTTTTATTAAAATGTCCTGTACCAAGTCAGGAAAATGGCAGTTGTTATCTTATAGTCTCTGTGTTTGTTGCATTATCCTTTTTGTTTTTTGTTGCACTTCAGTGTTTCTGTTGTTTCGTTGTGTTCCTCTTATAGTTGATGTTTTTACCTCAGTTTTAAATTGTAACCCAGATTTGTTTTTTCTCTTAATCGATTTATGACTTTTGAACAGCGTAATACTTTTGTTGCCTTTATTTACGTATTTCTGAATTTTGGGATTCGAGTGTTTTTGGTTCATCTTTCATGATGATAGTAAATTCAGATTAATGCTTCTTATGCACGAAATCGAAATTTAATAAGTGTTGTTTGCTATATCCTTTATCTATGAAACTATTGAGTTCTAAAAGCAAAACAAATTATAACAATTGCCTGTATTTATTGACTCACCCTGGTTGAAATACCTTGGGGGTAAAGTCTGTTTGTAATGACATTGTCAGCATAAATAATTGCAACTGATTAATCGGGTTACTCTATTGCAGAACATGTTAATCTATTGACGATCAAGGATTTAAATTTTAATCCTTTTGCATCTGGGCAGTACATGTTCATAATTTATAGATAAAAGATTACAAGGAGTTTTGATATTCTAATTACGAATAACGGTGTCTAATCACCAGTAGCATGGCATATTTATAACATGTGTAATGTGTTATGGGAGACATGGGGTGGATTCCAATTTACCATACTCAATGGAAAGTAATTGCAAGACACTGGCACAGATTAGTAAATATGGAGCCAGATCGTATTAATAGGAAAATATTCATATGGGCAGATGAGGTCAGTCTGAAACATAGAATTGTGAAAAATTGGAATTTCATTGTTAAAAAACATTTCACGGAACTTGAATTGGTTGACTTTTGTACAAACACTAATATTAATAAAAATATGTTTATTGATACAGTCATGTCAAGAATGTTTGATATTTATATTGAAGAATGGAAAAGTATTGTTAGTTGATCCTCTTCCAGATGGGGAAATGGGCGTAATAAATTGAGAACCTATAATATTTTTAAGCAGGAGTATGTTGTAGAAAACTACTGCAAACTGTTAATGCCTTTTTGTGAAAGAAGCGCCTTTGCAAAATTTAGATGTGGGGTGGCTCCTATTAGACTGGAAACTGGGAGGTATGAAAATTTACCGCTGGAAGAGAGATGTTGTATTAATTGTTTTAATACTGTCGAAGATAAATATCATGTTATTTTACATTGTCCTGTTTATAATGATCTTAGACAAGTTCTTTTTACTGAGTCTCTTAAAATTGATGAAAATTTTAATAGTTTTACAGATTGTCAGAAAATGGTACATGTATTTTTATTTTCGAATCAAAATATTATAAGATTATGTGCAAACCTGTAATTTTATTCTTATACGACGCCGAGAAGTTTTATATTGTAAATAACAATTAAATACTTTTGTTGTATAATTTTACCATTTAGGTTTAATATTTATTATGTACATATACATATTCTTTTAAGTGACTATCGTCTCTCATAAATCTGTACAGATTGGCTTATGTATAAAAAATGTATCTGTTATAAATGTATTGTGTAATTTTATACATAAGGTGAGACGTAAATAAAATATTGAATTGAATTGAATTGTAAATAAAATTTCATTCTGTGTTTTCTTAACAATTTTTGGAAATTGACAATTAAGTAATAGGACATAGTGTTGTAGTCAAATTATACCAGGTATTAATTTGCAGATGTGGCTATGTATAAAATTGTAGGAAATATACGGAAGTTATAATTACATCAAGTATTTTCCCCAACAATTACCATTACGATATTGTCTTATCAATTTTTATTGTTTACCTCATTTTCGTGTGTTTAATTTTGGCACTTTTATTGGAGGCACCAAATAAACTGAAATAAAACTACACTCAAAAAAATAAATAAACGGTATTGAAAAATAATATATGTATGTAGCACTTATCTTTCAAAGGTAATTTAATTTCAATCAACATTTTGTTTTAAAGTTTTCTTAATATCGTTTTTTTAGGTTTTCGGATATCTGTTATAAAGGAAAAGATTTTCAATTGGGAAATAAAATATCATCAGCAAATAAAAAAACGGAAATCACTCTGAAAAGAAATGACATGATGAAAAGACAAAAAATTCAGCTAATTTTTAAAGATAGATAAACACAAAAAAATGCCTTAAAGTGTCACTTGCTCGTTGACAATATAATGGAATTTGATGCGAGTGTCATACAAGTGAGAGGTTTAGCTAGCTATAAAACCAGGTTCAATCCACCATTTTCAACATAAGAAACTGCCTGTACCAAGTCAGGAATATGACAGTTGTTGTCCATTCGTTTGATGTGTTTGATGTGTATGAGCTTTTGATTTTGACATTTGATTAAGGACTTTCCGTTTGAAATTTTACTCGAAGTTCGATATTTTTATGATTTTACTTTAAGCTGTCAAATTCGTGCTTATCGATTTTACTGAAATTCTCACCATTTGATTTAAGACCGTGTAAAATTTTTATCCAAATAATAAAAAGTCTAAATATAACAAGTTACAGGGCAAGGTCTCGATAATATGTAGCGTCATTTCGTTTGTATTATAGTCTTGACGCCATCTAATTAACTAATGAGTTGACCTCAGAAGACCTTCGATGGTAATATAACCGATATAAATATATCTACAGATATAAATAGAAAGCAAACTCGTGCAATTGAAATTTTCTTTTTCTGTTCAATTTCATATTTTAGATTAAAAATATATGTTCATCATCGATTTAACCTGTATAAGAATGATAATTTGTATATCGAATTAGTCAATTAAATGATTTACCTATGTTTCACTTTCAATGTTGACCTTTTTTCCTTTCAATAACCGAACACGCAAAATGCATGCATTATCTATCTCTATGTCAGGAGTTAAATTGAAATTCATATAAATACGAAATCAATGAGATCGAATTATTCACTTGCAAGAAAAATATTCGTCATCAATGTTTCTTATCTTTATTTTACAAAATTGATACTGGCAGCTAAAAGGGACTTATTATTTCACTATTTCACTTCCATTAATGATTGAAAAAAAAAACATACTTAAGATTTCTCTATATCTCGTAGCTAATTTTCCTTTTATTATACTCAGTAAAAGTTATTAATGGTATTAGAATATGTGTCCATGTGAGTGAAAGAAGTTCAGAAGAAAATGTCTTAAACTGTTTCATTATGATAACATTTATACGATCGCGAGTTATTGTTTGTTTAAAGTGTTACTTTATATTTACCTTTAAATTCATTATTTTGTGTGGTTCTGTTTTTTGTGAAAACATGAAATTGTAAAAAGTTTTTCGCCATGGCTTTGTATAAGTTTTCTAATAAACTCTATTATTCAGCATTGATAGTTAATAGGATTAACAAGGATTTGACTACAAGTATATATTCAAAAGTATACTTAATGTCTATTTCTACATGAAATAAGAAAATATCAAATATTCGCCTAAAACCTTCCTAGTCGTTTTTTCCCAATCAACGTTAGCATGCATATACAGTGAAACCTGATTAAACCGAACCCTGAATAAACCGAAAACCTGTATAATCCAAACTTTTTCTGAAGACCAATCATATCACATTTTATGCATTGTGAACACGATAAAACCGAATACCTGCCAAAACCGAACAAAATCTCAAGTCCCGAAAGGGTTTTGTTTATTTATACTGTATGTAGATCATGTTCGTTGAGAAAAAAATAAAACAAATCAACATTACCTTCCACAATTTCTGCTTAAAGTTTACGTTCCCATAAATAGTTCTGAATTTCTTACTCTTTAGTAACAATCAGACGAGACAGGAATAAGATTGTGAAAAGAATTGCGTCCTAACGACAGACAGCAGAGCTGCAGGAATTTAACACATTATCAAGAAGGTTGGTGGAACATTGGGTGCAGGAAATGCTTACCCTTCCGGAGAACCTGATTTCACTCCCGGTTTTAGTGGAGTTCGTGTTGTTTCTTATTTATTATTTGTAACTGTTGATGTAAATGTCTTTGTTCACTCCTTGGTTTTGATTGTTATTGTCTTGGTACTACATTTTGCGATACTGTAATTTAGGAAAATCGCCCAGAGTAACTTTATATGTATATGTATAGCTTTTCAGTAAGTATAAAAAAGAAGATGTGGTATGATTGCCAATGAGATAACTATCCACAAAAGACCAAAATGACACAGACATTAAAAACTATAGCTATAGGTCACCGTACGGCCTTCAACAATGAGCAAAGCCCATACCGCATAGTCAGCTATAAAAGGCCACGATAAGACAATGTGAAACAATGCAAACGAGAAAACTAACGGCCTTATTTATGTAAAAAAAATGAACGAAAAACAAATATGTAACACATACACAAACGACAACCACTGAATTACAGGCTCCTGACTTGGGACAGGCACATACATAAATAATGTGGCGGGGTTAAACATGTTAGCGGGATCCAATCCTCCCCATAACCTGGGACAGTGGTATAACAGTACAACATAAGAACGAACTATAAAAATCAGTTGAAAAAAGGCTTAACTCATCAGATGGACAAAAAAAACAAACAAAAAAAAAACAAGTGGACGTGGCCGGGTACTTATACATCCCGACACAAAAAGACACAATGAACAGATCTGAGAGTACTCGTAGTTATCTGACAGCTAGTTCAAAGCCACTAACAACATGTAACAACTAATAAAAATAAATCATGCATCTAAGACTAAACTATCAATCCGTACACATCCAACATCCAATGGATTTAGTGTAAAGACGTCATAAACAGCCAGAGAAAAGCATGACCTTGTGCAATGCCAAGTTACAAGTATCGACAGATTGTAGATCCATGAATATGTATATGTATACAACATACTAGTAATATTTAGTTGGCTTTTAATTTACTGATAACAAAATCAATATTTATACCAATAAAAACAATATTCAATGATCTTATTACAGTGTTGAATAGATAACCTTTTAGAATAAGTTTATTAAAAGGAGCGACAAGTTTACATGGATTATTTCTAAATTTCCGGGCACGGTTAACAACATTTCCGTAAAATGAGGATCTGCTATCCCGTCTGAAATACTTCCCTAAAGTTTGCTTTGCATAAGTGATATACATTGGCAGACGCACAGGACGTACAGACGCATAAGTATTAAACTTATGAAAACCAAACCAGTATAAGAATCATTATCCAAGTGCATTATTGGTGGCAATAATGACTAGAGAATAAGTATAGTTATGCAAAATTAACATTTTAAAAAATACGTTTGAGGTTGTAACGTTTGGGTAATGTCAGATGTTTTCTTTTGGTATACATGAATATACATAAAGGAGAAATCTTCTAGGTTTTGTTTTCGTTATTGATATATATGTAGATTTGTTTGGTCAAGATCAAATGATTAACATAATGTGATATAGCCATAAGAATGACATGTTGTGTCTAAAATTGTAGTGTTGAAAATAAAGCATCATAAGTTAGAACGCTTTGTTGCCAGGCATTACGATATGAATTTTGTGTTACCAGTAAGTTAAGAATTATATGACCTCATAAATATACCTTTTCCGGTACACTAAAAGCAAATTAATAACAACTAAATGTACTAGGTCATGCACAGACATCATATGTGTAAACGATGATTTTTTGCAAGGAGCTTCCAGCTTACAAACATTTGATTGATGTGATTGGCTGCAAGTTTCTACGGCAAAATGAGAGTGTTATGTCAAATATCTCAGGCCACAGTTCTTTTCCTCTTCTCCAAGGTAAGTACTTAAATATATTTATTTGTATTCAAGGTTTGCATATATATTTTCATAAATTTAATTAACTAGTATATGCGCCTGTCTCAAGGCAGGAATATCCTGCCTTTGTTGGTCTTGACTGTTTTTTTTTTTTTTAAATATTTGGTTAATTTATTTGTTCCAGTATTCATTGTGACGTCCATTTTGTTAAACTTGTATACCTTTTCAGGGATCAAGCTCAAGCCCACTGTGCTGAAGACCCATTTGTTGAGTTGTTGTATAATTGACATGTTCTATTCTCAATTCTATATAGACCTAACGTCTATATATATGAGGGGGAGGACAGGGGGTACCCTTCTCCCTTCTCCCACCCTCTTCTCCTTTCTCCTACCCCGTTCTCCTTTCTCCCATTAGAATAAAACATCTCCTTTTGAGATATTTTTTCTTGAAATATTAGAATTTTTTTTAAAAGGAGAGATATTTTATTTTTTCTCCTTTCTCCCAGCCTTCCTCTCCTTTCTCCTACCCCCTTTCTCCTTTCTCCCACCCCTTTCTCCTTTCTCCTACCCCCTTTCTCCCTGTCTCCCTTACCCCTGTCCTCCCCCTCATATATGAATAACCTTTTATCAATTAAATACTAAAATACGAGGCATATTGTAATTGTCAAATGAGCGCATATTTGATGCCTCAAACACGTAAAGATGATAAAGTGTTCATTATTTCCGTTTTATCATAACAATTTCATCTCATGATTATGTATTTAATTTTACATTTGAAATAACTTTCGTCTTCTAATGCGACTGAACTGGCAAAGAAATAAGCAATAATGTTTTATAAAAATCGTAAATTTAAATATTTGAAAAACTCTATCGTGCTCAATGGCATAACTTTTTGGAATTTTGGATTCTCAATGCTCTTCAACTTTGTACTTGTTTGGCTTTATAAATATTTTGATATGAGCGTCACTGGTGAGTCTTATAACAATCGGTCTAGATCAAATTAAATATGCAAATTTCGGTGTAAGTATGTGTAAATAGTTATCAAAGGTACCAGGATTATAATTTAGTACGTCAGGACGCGCGTTTCGTCTACATAAGACTCATCAGTTGCGCTCAAATCAAAAATATTTATAAACCCAAACAAGTACAAAGTTGAAGAGCATTGAGGATCCAAAATTCCAAAGAGTTGTGCCAAATACGGCTAAGGTAATCTATACCTGGGATAAGAAAATCCTTAGTTTTTCAAAAAGTTCTAAGTTTTGTATACAGAAAATTCATAAAAATGACCACATGATTGATATTCATGTCAACACCGAAGTGTTAAGCACTGCTTAAACCACAGAAGGTGAACAGTAGCTTCCCGATTGTATCATAATCAAGGTAGTCCGTGATTGCCATTGTTATAATGTATATCAAAAACTTCAGAAAAGTTCCGTTGATAGGCTAATAAAAGAGTGGCTGAAGATATCAGAGGGACATTCGAACTAACAAATCGAAAATAAACCGAAAACGTCACAGCTAAAAAAGAAAAATACAAACAGACAACATCAGAAAAGTTCCGTTGATAGGCTGATAAAAAAGGGACTAAAGATATTGAGAGGGACATTCGAACTAACAAATCGATAATAAACCGAAAACGTCACAGCTAAAAAGAAAAAGACAAACAGACAACTTCAGAAAAGTTCCGTTAATAGGCCGATAAAAGAGTGGTTAAAGATATCAGAGGGACATTTAAACTAACAAATCGAAAATAAACCCAAAATATCACAGCTAAAAAAGAAAAAGACAAACAGACAACTTCAGAAAAGTTCCGTTGATAGGCTGATAAAAAAAGAACTAAAGATATTAAGAGGGACATTCAAACTCACAAATCGAAAATAACCGAAAACGTCATCGCTAAAAAAGACTAGACAAACAGACAACATCAGAAAAGTTCCGTTAGTAGGCTGATAAAAGAGGGACTAAAGATATCAGAGTGACATTCAAACTCACAAATCACAAATTAACTGAAAAAGCCATGGGTAAAAAATAAAAAGACAAACAGACAAACAATAGTTCACAAAAACACAACATAGAAAACTAAGGACTAATAACCAACAGGCGTGGATCACGTGTTCGTTGACACATATTATAAGCTTATGCTGTCCTTTAGTTTTGTTGTATTTGTTCATTTTATCATTTGTTACCTTCATGAAAAAATTGAAAATAAATTGGCATCCGGAACAAAGTTTATATGTAAATGAATTAATGCAATACATTTTCCGAGACATTATTGATGCATAATTCAATAAACAATCTTTTATTGATAAAGCGTAATTCATCAGTATCCTAATGTGGCATTTTATTTCCATACATTCCAGCATTTGGATTCAACGGACCTGCAATGATGGCAGATGTAATCGCGCCTCTTGTAGTCGCGTCTATGATGATGTCGATGATGATGACAGCTACAGTAACGACCACCATAACGTCAGTTCCTGTGACAAGCATCTCAGAACCAGCAGGTACCTCAACCACTGCTATCACTACCGCTATGCCAACAACAACTATGATGGATGGATATGAAAGGAAATCGATCAACAACTGTTTTCTTTTTTATTTTAACTTTTAAACTGTACAGTATAATTAAAGACTTAGTCCTGGCCATTTTTATATTATATAAAATTAAGAATGGAAATGAGAAATGTGCCAAAGAGACAACAACCCAACCATAGAACGAACAACAGCAGAAGATCACCAACAGGTCTTCAATGCAACGAGAAATTCCCGCACTCGCAAAGTTCGTTTCTGTGAGTGTTACATTTCAATTTTGTATTTGTTTCTGTTGTGTTCAACTCTTATATTTGATGCGTTTCCCTCAGTTTTAGTTTGTAACCCGGATTGTTTTTTTTCTCAATCGATTTATTAATTTCGAACAGCGGTATACTTAGTCTATAAAGTTGACCCATCAAAACCTCTAAAAACAATATATAGCTTCTATTGACATCTGGTTTCTAGTTGTTCAAATAAAGTGTTATTGTCATTTTTTAATGTGTCATTCAACAAAAGAGGCACTAGCTATGAAATATATATATAAAATAAAAGTGTTCAAACATTAATTTAAGTGAAATAGTAAAATCATAATTCGATTTTAGCAGCCAGTATGGTCTAATTTTGTCAAACTATGCCTAGGACAATGATGATGAAATATTTCTATTGCAAATGAAAAGTCGACCTCATTGAATCCATATACATCATGTACATGTGATCTTCATTTTAACGAAATGAAGCTACATATTATTGATCCCATGTCCTGTACATTGTTAATTTTAGACTTTATATCGTTTTAAATTAGATGAATGTTTCATATTTTTAATCGGATTTTCGAAGTAAAAATTAATTTCAATTCAAGAGTTCAATTTTCAGTTTTGACCGATTTATTTGAAAATGTTCTGTTTCCCTAGTGATGATGATTATAGGGTATATAGGACTGTATAGAAAGTAAGTAAGTAAGTAAATTATTTATTGTTTGTGACATGTTTAAATCAATATAGATATAACAATTTGTACAGCATATATTTTAGATTTAATTTAAATATTCCAATATCACGTGTTAATTAATTGTAATGTGAATTTCAATTTAACTCCTTAGCTAGACACGAATAACGCATGGATTGTCCGTGTAAAGGTATGGTTATTGTGGACACTGGATAAAACGAATTCATTTTTACTATTTTAGACGATGGTTCCACATGAACCTTGAAGGAAAAGAATGTCAACATTGAAAGTGAAACAAAGGTTAATAATTTTATTGACTGATTCGATCCACGAAAAAACATTCTATACAGTTAAAAACGATGATAAACATCTCCTGCTTCATAAACGGGTCTAGTTGCCATAAAAAACCCCAATAATCTTTCACATCCTAAAGAGTTCTTTTAGACAAAAATTACCGTTTCAGATAAAAAATAAAATTGGCTTACTTACGTTAACAACATTGAGGATGTTATTGTTGGCACAAACTCGTGGAATATGTGGCAAACTATTTTTATGCCCCACCTAATAGAGGATCATTATGATTTCTGGTCTGTGTGTCCATTTGTCCGTTCGTTCGTTCTTCCGTCCGTCTGTTCCGCTTCAGGTTAAAGTTTTTGGTCATGGTAGTTTTTGATGAAATTGAAGTCCAATCAACTTGAAATTTACTACACATGTTTCTAATGATATGATCTTTCAAATTTTAATGCCAATTTAGAGTTTTTACCCATATTTTACGGTCAACTGAACATATAAAATTAAAGTGCGAGTCAGGCATTCATGTACTTTGGACACTTTCTTGTTTATAATTATGTCCAAGTGACAGTTTCAAAAGGCTAACACTAAAAGTCTGAAAGGCATGAACGTAACGATTCAGAAATTTATACAGTTATAGAATACTGGATCTTTTGTTGAAAACTAAAAACAATGAATATGGTATTTAGTGTGTTTTGTACAAAGCAAGATCAGTTTCTCCTCCGCCTCATTTTTAGACGTTTGTTTCGAATTTGTCATCATCTCAGTACCAGAATCTATGACAAACGAGACGATTTTAATTTTGAAATTATCAATTTCCCCTACCTTAGTCGCAATATACCAACATGTGGCTAGGTTAAAATTAATATTTATAATTATATCCGAATTGTTGTAACACAAACAATATACGATGGTCTTGAAGTACGAATTCTGGGTACTAAATAACGATTTGTAGTGTTCTTTTTTTGTCTTTATGAATATTACTTTCACTCTGAAGTCCGATTTGGTGGTATCTATTATCAATACTATTAAATTTGATGCTGCTGTCGTACAAGTGAGAGGTTTAGCGCTATAAAATCAGGTTAAATCCACCATGTTCTACATTTGAAAATGCCTGTGCTAAGTCAGGAATATGGCAGTTGTTGTCCATTTGATTTTTTATGTGTTTTGTCATTTGATTTTGCCATGTGATTAGGGACTTTCCGATTGAATTTTCCTAGGAGTTCAGTATTTTTGTGATCTTACTTTTTTTTGACGTGGTTAAGTGCGTAAACATCCCGTCATTGTGTTTCGTAGTCTTGCTACGTCATATTAACAAGGAAATAAAAAAGGATTTAGAAAAAGCAAATGAGAAAACAAAAAATGAAAGATGAGAATACAAAAATTATCATAGAACAATAACACAATGACAGGATGTATAAGAACAAAGCTACGTGACATGTAACAAAGAAACGTTAAAAGGCATATAGATAAGGAAATATCTTTTAAAGACATATAGACAAAGCATATTAGAAAACCAAAAATGAAAGATAAGAATACAAAAATCATAATAGAACAATGACACAATAACAGGATGTATTAGTACAGAGCCAATTCATATGTAACAAAGAAAAACAAAAAATGCATATAAACTAAGTGTATACTAGTAAGCAAAAATGAAGAACAAGCATACAAAAATTATCATAGAACAATAACACAATGTCAGGATGTTTAAGTACAAGACCACGTCAAATGTAACAAAGAAACGTTAAAAGACATATGGATAAGGAAATATTTTATAAAGGTATATAGAGAACAAAAATGAAAAATAAGAATACGAAAATAATAAAAGAGCAATGACACAATGGCAGGATGTATTAGTACAGAGCCAATTCATATGTAACAAAGAAAGACAAAAGGGCAAATAAACAAAGCATATAAGCAATAATAAAGGACAAGCATACAAAAATTATCATAGAACACAATGTCAGGATGTATAAGTACAGCGCCACGTCAAATGTAACAAAGAAACGTAAAGAGGCATATAGAGAAGGAAACATTTTTTAATCGACTATAAAACTTAATGTATCTTATATTTAGAATATACTTTGTATTTCAATAGTTATTCTAAAGAGTACAGAAAACACAACATAGAGCGATATGAACCATATAAAAACCAGGAGTGACCTCAGGTATTACAGAAGAGTGAGCAGATGATGATCCTGATCCATATGTGACATCTGTTCTCTCTATAAAATATGTTGATAAGTCTTGCACTGTGAGATTAGTATATGATTATATCTAACCCTATGACGTCACCATATACAAAAGGCCATCGGTTATGCAAATTTTCTTGAAATTTGACCGAATTTCAAAAGTTTATATTGAAACAAGATTCCATGACAAAAGATAGAAAGGACTGTTTCCTTGGTACATATGCATGCATTTAAAAAAGAAAGACAACATTTACAAATGAAGCAAAAGTAACGCGAACTCCTTTTGAATATTAATAGGGATTATACTGGGTGCTTCATGAGAAAGGTCAGCAAATTCAGCTCTACAACTGGCACACTCTGTGTTACTCATGATAGAAAAGAAACAGATGATAGGTCTTTTTAATATTCGGTAGTTTACGTTTTAAGAAAAGGATTGTTGTTACGACACAATTGAAATATCTGTCGTCATATGTGAAACAGATATTCCATCTTTTTCTATTGGTCTAAGTTAAAGATTGCAAAAAGAAGCAAGGTACAAGTAAATATGCCTCGAAAAAGAACATTTTAGAAAAGCAAAGGATGTCAAAATTAACTGTTTACAAAATATTGAATTTTTGAAATACTAAGGCTTTTCTACCTCAGGCATAGATTATCTTAGCTGAATTTGGCAAAACTTTTAGGAATTTTAGTCCTCAATGCTCTTCAACTTCATACTTTTTTTGGCCTTTTTAACTTTTTTGGATTCGAGCGTCACTGATGAGTCTTTTGTAGACGAAACGCGCGTCTGGCGTATATACTAAATTTAGTCCTGGTATCTATGATGAGTTTATTTATTATTAGTCGAAGATAAACTAACCATGCTATGGAAGAGTAAGAGTAAAAGCTGTTAGAGTCCGCATTATTCAGCTGTTTTTTTTATTTGTATACAGTACTATATCTTGTTTCTTCTGGTAGTGAATGCTCAATAATACTAGTATTATTCTAATCTTGTTCGTCATACACTCAGCACATAATACAGCTTGTTTATACACAGCTCAATAGCATTGAGTTGACTTTGATCGATATAACTTGTGTACTTTTGTCTGTTATTTATGGAAAGTTCATGATATGTTTATAGAAAGAACTTTTGTACTTTTGTATATTTCTAACTATGGAGAGTTCGTGACATGTAGGACCATACATGACACCGAAGGATATTCCGGAATGTTGAAATATAAAACAACACGTTTAATAATTTATTGCGTCCGAAGCGCTTTTCTGGATTTACCTTCATCAGGAACGCTCAAAGCCAAACATTTGAAATCCGAAGATGTATAAGTACCGAAAATCGTTGAAGAGCTATATGTTAAAAATACCTAAAATAAATAGCCAAATTCATCTAAAGCCAACTTTGCCTGAGGGAGTTGAAACCTTAGTTTCATAATAATTTCAAAATTTATAAACGGACAATTTTAGTAAAATTTGTTTAATCATGTCAGTACCGAAGCACTGACTACTTGAATGTATATCTTAATTAATATAGTTCTTGTCAAGGTACATTAATAACCGTAGATCAAGAAAGCAAAGATTCGCTTCCGTTTGCCTTATTGAAGCATATTACAAATAACAAGACTGAAACTGTGTAAACTGTTTATAGGGAAAACAGTACTATTACATTTTCCAAGCATTAGTTAGCCTTTTGTGTACCCAAGGCAGGTGAAGTAAGTCAACTTAGGAGCGCTGTGATTGGCTGTAAGGGTTTGATATATATTTTTTGTACATGTATGAATAACTGCAGTGTGTATATTTACAACATAAATTCGGACAATCATTGAAATATTTACCAGAGAATTATTCGAAAAGACTTCAAAAACTTCCTAAATTTGGTGAAAAATGACGTTGGGGATGGATAACATAACGATCTCCGTTGAAAGTTAGTCATGATACTATTTGGCTTCAATTTTTAAAACAGAGTAATCATTGATCAACTTTTGTAAAAGTAGGCAACCTCTAACCAAACACAGCAGTTTTAATGTTTATGTTTATTTCAGCTAATTCATAAGTAAAGTTGATTAATAGAAAACAGAGATATAAATGCATTAACCACTTTGATTTTAGATTTAATTGGCTATGATTTTGCATTAAAATTTCAATTTAGAAGTGCCACATAATATTTTTCATTTTAGGCATTTAAAGAAAAACCTACTATTTTAGTACATTATCTAAAGCAGCATTGGTTGAACATTTGCATTTTAAAGATAGTTATTTGTATTAAGAATACATACGGTTAAAATGAAGTTATTTTATTCTAAAATATCTATACTTTTGTGAGAAATGAAAAAAATGTGGTTAAATTTATCCAGTTTTTTAATTTGTTATATGTCATCTGATCTTAAATTATGTTTGTGGATATTTATTGTGCACTGAGTCCTCTGTTGTTGATATAACATCGACTTTTGGCGATTTTATCTCTTTATTTTCATATTTTTCGGTTCAAGTTTCTAATGGTTCGAAGAGCTCTTAACAATAATAAGTGATGTAAGTTGACATAAAACAAATAAACTGTACAAAATGTTGTGTATAAAGTGTTAAAAATATGGGTTCAAACAATGTGACTTAAATTCAGATCAATCACGTCTGCTCATATTCTCACAACGCAATCAGAGGACTACATTTTAATAAGAAGAGGGTTTACTGACTGAGATAGCTTAAAAGCAGGTATGTTCTGGTAAATTTAGAGCAATTACTGTTTTAAGCGCTATTTGAATGTGTCTTTGATGACATAAATCTCTCCACGTATAACCTCCATATGGGTACTTTGATTTTCAATAATTCTACAAAGCAATGTCTGAGGAATATTGCTCATTACAATTTTTTTACACTAACATATGAATATGTGAATGGACAGAACAAAAGAAAAAAGGACAAAGAAACAAGATGATTCCTACAATTCAGATATATCATATAAAGATAGATAGAGATGGAGAGAGAACAACGAGATCTATCACAACTGATTTCCAATCGTTTGATGTGTTTCAGTGGATGGTTTTGTCATTTGAAGAGAGACTTACCATTTTGAATTTTCACTTTGAGTTCGGTAATTTATGTTGTTTTACTAATTTATTTTTTGCATCAATATCTGAGTTTTAATTTCTGTTGTCTTTTTTTGCTTAGCTTTGTAATTTATTGTTTTTCTTTCTTTGATTGAAAATAAGGGATAAATGATAAGGAAGCAGTCTCAAACCATAGTCGAATAAAAACAGACGACAGCATGACCATGGTAAAAAAAAATAGGACAGACAAACCAATCTTCTTAAAAAACTTTACCGAATTGTTAGAACACTACATAAACCATGCCAGTATGGTGAGTACAGTTGTTCATGAAGGTTATTCAATCTCAATTAATCTGAATTATAAATTTATAGTCATATCTAATAAAACAAGTAACAAAGTACTCTAAACCAACTTATTTTCGCGGATACTTTATTTCGCGTTTAGCCCTTTCCGAGTCCATTTCGCGGCAATTTAATTTCGCGATTTTCTAATTAACTTGATATAGTTAAAAAAAAAAAAGGAAGGATCCAAGTATTACATATTTAACGACGATTTTAGTTCGCGTTATTTTTCTCCTCGCAAAAGTCGCGAAAAATAAATTGCTCGTGAAAATAAGTTGGTTTACAGTATATACTAATGGGCTACTGTGTACGTTAAAAGGAATTCACCGGATTAGAAATTGAAAAGCGTATGGAACAGGAACAGTCAGTTTTCATTCGAATATTGAACGACAATAATCTTCGTAACATGTCTTTCCACATCGGAAAACTAATGTTTTCCAAATATAATACTTCTTTTGTTCCTTAAAGTTTTTCCATAACCGTTTTTGTTTTAGATATGGTTGATCATTATCTGCCGATATTAGCAATAGTATCTGCCAAAAAGAAAGCAGAATGATCCCCATTTACAGATGGCGTTTTTTTGGGCAACTACAAAAGTTTCATTAGTAGGATGTATGTGGACCTACATCATATTAATCGTGTTTAAAATGATGAAAAAAATAATTCGGTCTATAAACAATAAATCTATTCTATTTTTGACATTCACATATTCAAATTTCAGGAAACATTTAGATTTTATTGCAATTTTATTATTTTTGGAAGTTTTTTCAGGAAATGCAATTTTATGTTAATAAAACGCAATCAACATTTCAGTTCGCACATGATTTTAAATCATGATAATTTGTTTTATAAGGTTTAGATCATTTTTAGGCCGGGTAAAAATGCCATAAAAGTACCAGAAAACGGCATTTTTTGTAATTCTGGCAAATTTTTGGAACTTTCAATTTTGACCTTTGACATTGATTTCACGAAAATTGCATCGTACGAATTATTGACGACCGAGGAAAAATGAAGTACAGGTAATAAGCTTTCGAATTTTATATAATGTAGCCTTATGTTAGGTGGGTGCATTAAAGTAGTAAACTAGACGTCTTTTTGAAAATTGTCACTCGTTTTATAGTGGATTTGACATTCCCGCCAACATGTTACAGAACGAAGGAAAGCATGCAAAACAAAAAAAAAAACTCAAACTGGGATGACCTGGTAGGGGTGATCCGGCTCAGATCACCCCTGGTAGAACAAAGTAGTTGGGATGTAATTATGCTAAATTATATGAAAGTCTTTGAATTGACAGCTGGGAAATATCTGAAATGTTCTGAATTTACAACACAAAAACTGAAAAAAGTTAAACAATATTTAACTGTGTTCGTTTTAGATTTTTCAGATGATGTGAAGATCAAAAGAACTAACATTCATTTACTTAATTACTACCATAAAACTTTTGGTGGATTGTCTGGATTGAATTTCATCAGAAACGTCCATACTAAAGTAATCGAAAGACAATAGTGCATAAGTGTTTAAACAAGGGAAGTACTAGACGATTGAAATCAATCTCAAAAGAAAAGCCAAAACCATAGAATGCCAATTGGCCGTTTCAGAAACTAAAGGACTATGGGTAATTCAATTGTTTGTACCCCAAAATAAAAATAAAAATCACGTCATTGGTTGAATTTCCATTGTTTAGGACGTGTTTAACCAATCACGATGCTTTGGTGTACGCTTTTGAAAATATTACCCAGAATGCATTAGATTCTGAAAAGGCGAAATTTACTGGAGGAATTAAACCATAGTGTTTCAACAATGTTTTAATTTATTAACGTAGGTTATGACTTTAGCAATTTTGATTGGGATAGTTCTTTTGAAGATAAAGACATAAGCGAGATGTGGAAAATATTTTATGAAAAATATAAAAAATGTGTCGAAACGTATATACCGAAAACTAATCCTCAACCGGGTTGTCAACCTAAACCATTATGGCTAACATTTGATTGTCTGAGCAATATAAAACGCAAACAAAAGGCCTGGTCAAGATACTTGGCTACTAGACGAGCAGTAGATTTTGATTTTTATAAAGTTGCTAGAAACAGGGCAAATGAGAACGTTAGAAAAGCAAAAAAGGAATATGAGAAGTTAGTGGCATCAAAAGCTAAAACTGAGCCAAAACATTTTTGGACATATGTCAAAAGTAAAGTGAAATCAAAATCAGCAGTATCAAACCTCATGAAACCAAATGGGAACTTAACTACTTCCGACAAGGAAAAAGCGACTGTATTAAATGACTTTTTTACCAGTGTATTTACTGCTGAAAATCCAAATAATATACCTAATATTGAAGAGAGAAATTTTGAATCATCTTTAGACCACTTTGTGATCAATCAAGATACAGTTGAAAAATATCTACTTTTATTAAATGGAAGCAAGTCTATGGGTCCAGATAATATTCATCCGTTAATAGTAAAGAGTATGGCAAATACATTTTCAAAACCTTTGACTTTGATATTTCAAAAGTCCATTGACACTGGAAAAATTCCAAAAGAATGGAAAGATGCTAGAGTTACCCCACTTTTTAAGAATAAAGGTAGTAAACTGGATGCGGGAAATTACAGACCGGTCAGTCTAACTTCAATTGTTTGTAAAACTTTGGAAAAGGTTATACGGAAGGAAATGATTGATCATTTAATAACCAATAATTTGTTATCAGACTCACAGTTTGGTTTTCGCTCTGGAAGATCATGTATATTACAATTACTTGATGTCATGGAAGACTGGTCATTATATATGGATAATAATATATCCTGGGACACATTATATCTCGATTTTGCCAAAGCTTTCGATAAAGTGCCACATAAAAGATTACTAAAGAAACTGTATTCATACGGTATTCGTGGATCTATATTAGAATGGATAACTGACTTTTTAACTGGACGTCGACAACAAGTTGCGGTGAAAGGGGAAAAATCTGAATGGCAAAATGTAATTAGTGGAGTGCCCCAAGGCAGTGTACTTGGACCTGTTCTTTTCATTATATTCATAAATGATTTACCAGATGTTGTGGAGTCTATAGTAAAAATTTTCGCAGACGATACTAAAATTTATGCACCTACTTCTAAATCTGATGTCTTACAGAATGATCTAGATGCCCTCTACGATTGGTCCAAGTTATGGGACATGAAATTTAATGTGAACAAATGTAAACAAATCCATTATGGAAGAAATAATCCTGAAAATGTTTATACCATGAACAATATTGATATCATTAAAGATGAACAAGAAAAGGATCTTGGAATTATTTTTCAAAATGATCTTAAATTTTCTCAACATATATCAAGTAAAATAAATAAAGCCAATAGTATACTTGGGCTAATTAACCGAACTTTTATCTTTAAAGATCAATATACATTTTAAGACTATACGTTGCGTTGGTACGACCACACGTGGAATATGGAAATACAATATGGTATCCGCATTTAAAGAAAGATATTAATGCTGTAGAAAAAGTGCAGATGAGAGCAACTAAATTAATTCCTGATATACGACATTTAAGCTATGAAGACAGATTAAAAGTACTTAAACTACCTTCCCTAACTCACAGAAGGCGAAGAGGTGATATGATACAAGCTTTCAAAATATTAAAAGGATTCGAAGATATATCTTTACGAAAGATTTTTTACTGTCATCAGTACAAATACCCGTGGGCATAATTGGAAATTAGCAAAACCTACATGTAACACTTCTTTTCGATTAAGACATTTCTCACAACGAATTATTAATGATTGGAATAACCTACCAGTTGAAGTTATTTCATCAAAAACTGTGGAAGCCTTTAAAATTAGTATAGACCGTCATTGGGAGTCAGTCATGTATCAGTTAAGAAATTGATGAGGACACAAATAGTTTTCTATATAACTTTTTAATTGTGTGAAATATTGCACCAAATCATGCAGGATTGATGATTGTATCAGTTTTGAAAGTGTACCAAAATAGGGTGGGCTAAAAAGGATAGGATCCTTCCATATGAGCCCCACAACGATCTTACAGGTATCTTACAGGTATAAGTCATATCAGTACTAATTCCAATTTCAATAATAAAGGCATTTTTAATTGATTTTAGCATTTCCAATCGGTTTACCTGTAGTGATGGCATTGGTTATGGTGATATCTTATGTAATGATGATGAGGGAAATGCTTACAACCACTACAACTGTTGCCACTGTTGCACAGATCGTCTAAGCACTGATCCCAAGCACTGTTTCTCTTAGCACTGTATCACCAACATCAGCTAGTACAACTTCAACCACCACCATCAGCATCAGCTAGTACAACTTCAACCACCACTCTGACTACCACTGTATAAATCCAAAATGAAATAAATGGATGTTTTTGCTTATGTTTCATCGATGTTTTTTTTTTAACCTTGTCATAAAACGGGAGGTTTTGTATGCATTAATTCTGGTTTTTATTTGCATTGACGTTTGTTTTTGTTGCACTTTGGTGTTCTTATTGTTCTTTTGTTTTCCTCTTATAGTTGATGTGTTTCACTCGGTTTTGATTTGTAACCCAGGTCGAATTTTTCTCAATCGTTTTATGACTTAACACCGGTACAATAATGTTGACCTTCATTTATGATTCCAATGTTTCACGAGCTAGTATTGTTTTTTTTCACATATTACAAAATTTTCCACATGTAGAGTAGATAAGTTTTTTTCAATAGCTATTCCGGAAAAAAATGAAAGTTTACAAATTAGGCGTGTTATTCCATCACACAAGTTATTTTTCGAAGACAAATGAATTATAATTTTCCGCGTTTCGCAGTATAGAGGAAAATTATTGTACTAACGTTCCGTCTGATTAATCATGTGATTATCACATGTTTACATGTACATGTAATAAATGAGCGGGAAATAATCCCGTGGAGTAATCACTCTCTACCCAACACTGATACAGTCAAGATGGACACCGATATGTTGAGCAGCTCTTTAAGAAATGCCATTTCGAGAGAAGTTTCCAATGCCATATCAACATCTCAAAAGGATTTATTGAACAGTATAAACGGTATAATGGACAGTAAACTGACAAATTTGCAGACCACCTTACAAGAAAGTCAACAAGAAATTTCGCAGACTCAAATGGCCAAGATGGAGGAAACTCTGACCGATAACTATACTTTTAAGAGGAAGGGCAACGAAAACCAATTCAAGTATGGTGTGAAGGTTCTAACAAAGCTGAAAGAGGCGAAGTCAAGCTTAGAAGTTCATGATTTGACCAGAGCGACCGTACAGAACGCTAAATCCAGGATTTCAGAAGGTATTGCCATTGTGCAAGAGAGACAAAAGTTAATTAAACTTGCAGATTCTTCTCAACTCGCTTGGAAAGTGGTTAATGAGTATGTTGCCAACCCAATAGCAGAAGACTCCGAAGATGAGAGAAAACTGTTAAGAGCTCAGTCTAGAGCAGAGCGCAAGAGTAAAGCAGAGAAAACCAAGAACTGGGCAGATAATTGTCCTGATAGAAAACAAAAGAGAAGTAATTCTTTATATTTATCAAACTTAGATAGTTCAAGCTTATTTTATAGCTCAGATGATAATTTTTATTGCAATAATTCCAAAATAAGAAACGCCAATGAGAAGGTTTCAATAACAATTGATTGTTTACAAAAAGTTGATCTTGTTACTTATGTGGAAAAACCGGTTAGTCCAGTAGGTAGATTGAAAAATGCTATCGATGAATGGAGATTAATCGCAGGTAATACACATATAATTGATGTTATACAAAACGGGTATAAGATACCTTTCAAAACAGAACCAGATCATAAAATTATTAGAAATAACAGATCATCTCTTGATAACGCAAGTTTTGTTAAGTCAGAAATTGAAACTTTGCTGTCAAAAGGTTGTATATCAGAAGTGAATGAGATACATGTACCTTGTGTAGTTAATCCTTTGACCGTTGCTTTTAATAAATCGAGCAAACCCAGGTTGGTATTGGATTGTAGACACATCAATCCTCATTTATTTAAATTTAGATTTAAATATGAAGACACAAAGTTAGCAAGGGAAATTTTTCACCAACATGATTTTCTATATGGCTATGATTTAAAAAGTGCTTATCACCATATTGAGATTGTTGAATTGCACAGAGAATATTTAGGTTTTGCATGGGAGATAGATGGTGCAAACAGATATTTCGTTTTTAATGTCTTGCCATTTGGATTGGCTACTGCTGGTTACATATTTACCAAAGTTCTCAGAGAAGTTGTAAAGTATTTCAGATCTAAAGGCACACAAATTATTATGTTTTTAGATGATGGTTTGGGAGGTGGTAAAGATTTTGAATCTTGTCAAAAAAGTAGTCAGTTTGTAAAATTTCAACTTCAAAAGCTAGGTTTTCTAATTGCACATGAAAAATGTGTTTGGGATCCACGCCAAAAATTGAAATGGTTAGGTTTCATTTGGAATACTGAAACTGGTAGAATATTCGTCAGTCCTGAGAGAATAGATAAAGCAGAGCAAACTGTAAACTATATACTTTCCGAGATTGGGAGAGGTAAAGTTTTGTTAAAGGCTCGAATTTTAGCGGGCATAGTCGGTCAACTCATATCAATGCAAATAGTATTTGGTGATCTCGTGAGATTGAGAACAAGATTTTTATATGCTTGTGTTAACGGTAGAGCAAGCTGGGAGGCATCTGTAAAAATTACATCAGAAGCTATTGATGAGTTAGAATTTTGGAGAGTTTCTTGCAGAGCAAGGAATAGTAAAGGTGTGAATATAAGCACAGTTAATTTTCACGACAATTTTGACGTCGATTTGTTTTGTGATGCCTCAGATGTAGGCTTTGGTGGTTTTTGTTCCACTTATGATCGTACCGAAGTATTCGGTAACTGGGTAGGTAATGAACCTTTTGAGAGTTCAACTTGGCGTGAACTTGAATGCGTCAAGAGAGTTTTGTATACTCAAGATTCGTTGTTGGAGAACAAATTAGTTCGAGTCAACAGTGACAATCAAAATGTCGCACGTATTTTGACGGTGGGGAGCAGAAATTTGTCACTACAAAAAACTGCGATTAATATTTTAGAATCTTGTGAACAGAAAAACATTAATATTCAGACTCGCTGGGTCCCTCGGGCTCAGAATGTGTATGCAGATCAACTTAGTCGTTATACAGATCACGATGACTGGTCTTTAAACGATGAAACATTCAGTTTCTTAAACAATATTTGGGGTCCGTGTAGCATAGACCGATTTGCCACTCATTACAATACACATTGTTCGCGTTTCAATTCAGTTATATGGTGCCCAGGAACTGAAGCAGTTGACAGTTTTAGTCAATATTGGGGAAATGACAACAATTGGTTGGTACCCCCACCTTCTTTGATTGCAAAAACAGTAAACAAAATGTGCAATGAGCGTGCTAATGGTATTTTGGTTATACCAGAATGGAAATCGGCGGCATTTTGGCCTTTACTTTGTGCACAAGAAATTTTTAAGAGTTTTGTTTCAGACGCTATTTATCTTACAAATGACAAAGTTATAGTGAAGGGTGCCGGTAAAAACGGCATTTTCGGGAAATGGCCACTTAAATTTAGGTTGATAGCTTTAAATATTATGTTCTAATGATCCATATTTGCGATTTTCAGGCTTAGGACTGAGGCAACATGTTGTGGAGATTGTAGAGAAGAGTACTGTAGGATGTTCGGGTGAACTTGGAAAATTAGCAGAAAAGATGTCGGTATATCTTATCCAGTCTAAAAGTGACAATACTACAAAAAAGTACTTTGCTAGTTACAATCGTTGGAGATCTTTTGCTCAAGGATATGGTTTTAACGAATTACCAGCAGATCCGATTCATGTTTCATTGTTTTTAACTTTATTGATTGACAAGAAGTCATCACCTTGTACTTTAGATTCGATAATTTATGCTTTAAAGTGGGTACATGAGCTTTATGGTTACGTTGATCCTACAAATAACGCTTACATTCATTCGTTAGCTCAATCATGTAAAAGATTAAATGGAAAACCAGTCGTAAAGAAGGACCCTGTTACCTCGGATATAATACTTGAACTCTGTAAAATTAATGAATTTGAAAATGACTTGCTTATTGTTAGAGAATTGACTATGATTTTGATAGGCTATGCTGGATTTTTGCGCTATGACGAATTAAGTTCTATTACATGTAGGGATGTTAAGATTTTTGATGATCATATTTCTATTTTTCTGCCCCGGTCCAAGACCGATCAATACAGACAAGGTAACGAGATACTTATTTCTAGTGGTAACACTTTGGCATGTCCAGTTGTTATGTATAAGCGATACATTTCACTTGCTAGTTTGGATGTTAATTCTGATTATTTTATATTTCGACCGATTTTTAGGTCTAAGGGGTTAGCTAAGTTGATATATAAGAATAAGAAGTTAAGCTATACAGCCACAAAAGAGAATATTGTACGTAGATTAAAGACTGTAGCTCCTGACTTGAACCTAGGTTTGCATTCTTTACGTTCTGGTGGTGCTTCTGCAGCAGCCAGGTCAGAAGTAAATGAGAGATGTATTAAACGTCATGGAAGATGGAAATCAGATATTAGCAAAGATGGTTACATTGCTGATTCCTTAGATATGAGATTATCAGTATCTAGAAAACTTGGTTTATAATTTGGGCTCTTTTCATCCCTTTCTTTGTGATCTCTAGATTACGTTGGGCAGTCGGCAAATATATATTTGGTTATTGTATTAATATTATGTATTATAGTGAGATTTATGGTATAAATTGCAATGAGATTACATCAGTAAAGTGTGTACTTATAATTTTCCGCGTTTCGCAGTATAGAGGAAAATTATTGTACTAACGTTCCGTCTGATTAATCATGTGATTATCACATGTTTACATGTACATGTAATAAATGAGCGGGAAATAATCCCGTGGAGTAATCACTCTCTACCCAACACTGATACAGTCAATTAAGTTTCTTAACGATATTTGTATATATCGTTTCTCATTAATATTTCATATCTAGATCTTAATTGGGTTTTTATAATGTTTGGGCAATGTATTATTACGTTTTTTGCTGAATGTACTGATGCACGTAGGGTTATTTTAAAGTTTCATGTTCCACTTTATATCATTTTTTTGCTTTTGTTATATGTCATATCTTAAAGTATACTGTCCAAGTATGACTCCGGAAACGGTCTTTCGAGCATATTAGCTTTCGACTAATTTAGGGTTTGGACACAGGTTTCCAACGCCGTCTATCGACATGGTTGGTTTTTCCTGGCCGGCGGGATCGTTAAGGATGGAGAAATTTTGATGATTTATAATTATTAATTACAACTCAGTATGTTATGCTGTATGGTTATATCACACATGCTGTTATATTTCACATGTCATGTTTATTTATTTATTTGTAATAAATTCGGTGTCCTCTAGATTACGTTGGGCAGTCGGCAAATATATATTTGGTTATTGTATTAATATTATGTATTATAGTGAGATTTATGGTATAAATTGCAATGAGATTACATCAGTAAAGTGTGTACTACATTTTACGCACGTCTACGCCAGGTTAACTTATTGGTTATGTTAACTTAAAATAATACATTCTCCAGTCCAATTATAATGATATAATTACAATTAGTTATTTTCTATTGCCTATTTTCGAACATAAAAATGCAATACGATCGTTCAAATGTCAATTTCGTCTAACTCACACAATCTTGTTATTATAAGCACTTTTAAAGATATAAAAAAGAAGATGTGGTATGATTGCCAATGAGACAACTATCCACAAAAGACCAAAATGACTCAGACATTAACAACTATAGGTCACCGTACGGCCTTCAACAATGAGCAAAGCCCATATCGCATAGTCAGCTATAAAAGGCCCCGATAAGACAATGTAATACAATTCAAACGGGAAGTTTATGAATTTTCACATAATAGAGATGATAAACTATGGAAAATAACAATACAAGAAATTATCTCAACTCGTGTACAAAAATAATGATGTGATTGGCTTATCACTCTCGCGTAATGACCCTATATGGAGTCGTCACTTCAAAGCTATTTTGTATTGTTTAATTTTACATTCTATACAAAAATAAGCAGGAAAAGTGTCATGTGTGAGAAATTCGTTAAATGGTTCGCTCTTGACACCTGCGAATATATAGAGGGTCGGTAAACTCCATACGGCCTCTACCCTTATACATTTTCCTAAACATTTATAAATTCGTTGGGGTCAGTACCAAACCATATGACTTATTTATAAAAGTTACTATACAAACAGCTGGCCTTGATAAGTTAAGGAACTAATTAGAATCTACAAGTTAGTTCCATTACTATCTAGTTGTACTAGATCTATAATGATTTGCATATGTACATCTCAATTAATATACATATTTTAAAAACCGAAACATTTTATAAATGGGAACACAATGAAAGCATTAACGATAACTTGGCTAGTCTATAATGCTCAATTTGTTTTTTTACCGAATGTGACTGATTACAGAGTTTGTACTTACATTATGTCTGTTTAGTTCACGCATCATTGTAAATATAACGGAATTTGATGAGACTGTCATCAAAGTTAGAGGTTTAGCGCTTTAAAACCAGGTTTAATCCACCATTTTATACTTTTGAAAATGCCTGTACCAAGTCAGAAAAATTACAGTTCTTGTCCATTCGTTTTTTATGTGTTTTGTCATTTGATTTTGCCATGTGATTATGGACTTTCCGTTTGGATTTTCCTCTGAGTACAGTATTTTTGTGATTTTACTTTTTATAAGAGCAACACGACGAACATAGTACCAAATATAGTGTATTTCAATACATAAACTGTAATAAACACTTTGAGTTATCTTACTTAGTACACAAAATGTTAGTATGCATTAGAAAAAGAAATATCTCTATACTATACTATGAAAAAAAAAATGGTTTCAGGTTTATATTTGACGCATAAATGAAAGAAAAATAAATTCAGCAAGTAAATAAAAATTTAAAAACAGTCCTGTATTCTAACGTCAATGTTTTTTCTTGTGTTTACTTATATTTTGCTTACAAGACGACATTCAGGGTTGCGTTCAATATCGTATCAGCTACACAGGGCTACAAAGATTTGTGACTATTGAACGTGTAGCTAGCCTATAGTTTCTACATAGATATTGATAGCAGCTACGTAGCTGCAACGATACTGAACACGACCATGGTTTATCAAAACCGCATCAACAATTTGACAAATATGGCTACGTTTACAGCACAAAACTTTATACTGCAGACTACGCACAATTAAACAGGAACAGCAAATAGATGTACATTCCCTTCTTCCCCTTTGCATGTCAAGAGGTTTTCAAAGAGACATCTTTTCGATGTGGAACCTGGGACCGCTGAAATAGGAAAATCCGATGCAACTCATTGTGGTTTAACAGTTAGAGTGTATTCCACTGGATTTGTTTTTATTAGATTGTATAACATGTAGGTAAACAGGGCAAAGAGCACAATCCATACACACTATTCTAACAGAGACACTGACAATCAATCGATCTTTTATGATATAACCCTAACGATGACCGGGGAATAAAAACATGATCTCACTTGCTCTTTTTTCAATCGGTATAAACACCCTTGCCAAAGTTGAGCATTCATTTGGCTGTGTGTTTTATAGAGTACCGTCAAAGACAAGTTCGGTCAGGATGGGGACTTAAAGTCCGACGCCTCGTTTTGAGAAAGCGCCAAACTGACAGCCCATAAACATGCCTTGCTACCACTCTCTGAGTGGTCCGTAGATGTCCTGTTGCAAAAAAAAAAGTATGTCCCTATACAGTAAACCCGGTAGCAGTTCCCCTAGTTCCACCCCAGGTGGCCTCTATGATAGGACCTACATGTACCTATTGTATTAATGATTAATTTGTTCCCGTCCTGAAAATGCAGTAAATATTTGTCACTGGACGTTAAGCGACCATTAGCCAAATGAGGAAATTCGAGACGTTTTGCTAACATCCCCCTTTGTTCGTTTGACCCGGTAATTAAAGCAATATCTATATGAAGATATATAGAACATTGCATAAACTGACTATTTTTCTACGTATAATCGGAGATATACCGGCTAAAAAATGTTGGTCTACAAAATTAATTTATAATAGATACTTTATGCAAGCAGTATGCTATCTCTATGCACAATGTTTCATAATGACTTAAGCATACCCATTGTTAATGTTCTAAGGTGTACGGCGACTGAAATTGTTTACATTCACGACATTTGGTTTCCTGTGAATAGGTGTCTCATTTACAATCATAACACGCCTGCTATGTTAACACTTAGTTAAACACTATAATCCAACAATTACTATCCACATTGATCTGTGTCCACACTTGTATTGAAAGTAAGTTATGAGTGAGTTTTATTCATATGTTTCATTAGTTTGTAGTTTCAAACATCACTTTTGGGTTTGTTTATGTAGTTGTCTGGCTTCCTATAAAACAAATTGTTTTTCGCCAACTTTTTAATAAGATGCATTTCTACAGAAATTCGAGCAGAAATTTTATCAGACCAGGGTTATCAAAAGTAAGTGCTCTTTTCATAACAATAGATCAAATAAAATATGATATATTAGTTTACTAATACAAATAATCATTCAGTGCATGCATTGTGCGTTTCAATGATTGGTAATATGCTATGACGGATAATTATATGTAAAGATAATTATCATGTCTATCAACAAGTATTATGACTCTGTTTATCATTTTGTGTATCTATTTTTAACGCATCCTATTGTTAATGGACAATTCGTAATTATGTTTGTGTACAAAATGGCACAGAATGCAATTACAATTTGTGAGATTTGTACACAAGCTCCGGGAAGCTGGATATGTGTTGAATGTGAACAAACATTTTGTCATAACTGTAAATCGATGCATCTAAGGATGAAACAATCTCGTGACCATACATTTAACGAAAAAGGACCAAGACATGGCATACAAAACGTGTGTGATTCACATAATTTGGAATATATTTACTTTTGTGAGAATTGCAATACATTAGCGTGCAATACATGCATTGTTAAGAAGCATAAGGGTCACGAAATGTCAACAATTTCCGAAGCCTATCTTGAAAAGAAACGTGAAATTGCTGATACAATCGCCTTTTATTTAGAGAATATTAAGAATCAACAAAGGGTCGGAGATACTGTTAAAGAAAAATTAACAAGTCTTAAAGCGGAAAGCGATAGAATTGCAGACGGCATCATTAACCGATGTAGTATGCTTCATTCCAAAATAGACAAGGTCAGAGATTCAATGATAAATGAAATTGGCAACGTGTTCAGTAAGGAACAAATAAAAGGAAATATGTATATTGATAAAATCAAAAGTATGGATGACTCGATGAAAGACATATGTCTAAAGTTTGATCAGATTGTGAAAGAGAAAGACAGTGTAGCTTTGCTTATGTTTTCACAAACTTTCCAAAACGATCACGAAGCCATCGGTCGTAACATACCAGAGAAACCAAATATTTCAAGAATCAAATATTATGAGGAAACCACTGATGAAAATTGGATTAATTTGACTATTCAAAACTTATTCGGAACTTTAGAAATTACAAGAGAAACGTCTGCTGAATCTAAGCTTGGCGGTGACTGTAAGCAACAATAACGAGTATTGCCCTTGTTTGTATATTCTGTAGTAATGGATTTTAAGTATGGTTTTTTGATTAAATGTTTTTTATTTTGATTATACTTTATCGTAATTTACAATCTATCGTACTGACCTTTCTTCTGTGTCTGGTGATGTTTAGCTCCTGGTGTAAAGCTAAATATGGCTTATTAGTGTCTTTTTGATGTTGGGATGTATAAATTCCCGTCCACGCACTTTGCGTTTTGTTATATGCATTATTAGCTCACCTGGCCCGAAGGTCCAAGTGAGCTGTACTCATTACTTTGCGTCCGGCGCCCGGCGTCCGGCGCCCGGCGTCCGGCGTCCGTCGTCGTCATCGTCCGTCGTTAGCTTTTACAAAAATCTTCTCCTCTGAAACTACTGGGACAAATTCAACCAAACTTGGACAAAATCATCATTTGGGTATCTAGTTTAAAAAATGTGTGGCGTGATCCGGCAATCCAACCAAGATGGCCGCCATGGCTAAAAATAGAACATAGGGGTAAAATGTAGATTTTGGCTTATAACTCTGAAACCAAAGCATTTAGAGCAGATCTGACAGGAGGTGAAATTGTTTATCAGGTAAAAAACTATTTGCCCTAAAATTTGCAGACGAATCGAATAACCGGTTGTTGGGTTGCTGCCCCTGAATTGGCAATTTTAAGGAAATTATACCGTTTTTTGGCTATTATCTTGAATATTATTATAGATAGATTTACACTGTAAACAGCAATAATGTTCAGCAAAGTAAGATCTACAAATAAGGTAATTTGACTAAAAATGGTCAGTTGACCCCTTAAGGAGTTGTTGCCCTTTATAGTCATTTTTTACCAATTTTTCGTAATTTTTTCTTATCTTTTACAAAAATCATCTCCTCTAAAACTACTGGTCCAAATTCAACCATACTTGGCCATAATTATCATTTGGGTATCTAGTTTAAAAAATGTGTGCGGTGACCCTGCCAACTAACCAAGATGGCTGCCATGACTAAAAATAGAACATAGGGGTAAAATGTAGATTTTGGCTTATAACTCTGAAACCAAAGCATTAAGAGCAATTCAGACAAAGGGGTTAAATTGTTTTGAAAGTCAAGATTTATCTGCCCTGAAATTTTCAGGTGAATCCGACAACTGGTTGTTGGGTTGCTGCCCCTGAATTTGAAATTTTTAAGGAAATTTTGCTGTCTTTGGTTATTATCTTGAATATTATTATAGATAAAGATAAACTGTAAACAGCAATAATGTTCAGCAAAGTAAGATCCACAAACTAGTCAATATGACCAAAAAGGTCAGTTGACCCCTTAAGGAGTTATTGCCCTTTATAGTCAATTTTTAATAATTTTGTAAATTTTGTAAATTTTTTTAAATTTAAACAAAATATTTTCCTCTGTAACTAATGGGCTAAGTTCATTATAAATTGAGATAATTGTAAGAAGCAAGAATGTTCAGTAAAGTAAGATCTATAAACACATCACCATCACCACAACACAATTTTGTCATGAATCCATCCGTGTCCTTTGTTTAATATGCACATAGACCAAGGTTCTTAAGATATTTTTTATACCCATCTGATGAGTTGATAGATATAAGCTTATGTGGTACGAGTACCAATGAGACAACTCTCCCTTCAAGTCTTTTTTAACTGGTTTAACGGTAGTTCTGTTACACCAATGTCATAGGTTTGGTAGGGTTGGCGCATTCAAATCAGTTTAACCGCATCATATTCTGAATAGGCCTGTTCCAAATCAGCCTATAATTCACTCGTTGGCGTTTGTTGTTGTGTAGAATATTTTTTTTTCCGTTTATTATTTTGGACATATATTAAGCCGTTAGTTTTCTCTTTTAAATTGTTCTACATTTGTGATTTTCGTCATTTTATAGCTGACTATTTTTATAGCTATGCAGTGTGGGCTTTGATTATTGTTGAATGCTGCAAGGTGACCTATAGTTATTAATGTGTGTGTCATTTGTTTTCTTGTTGAGAGTTGTCTCATTGGCAATCATACCTCATCTCCTTTTTATATAATAACTTGATATTTGTTTTAAAAAAAATAAGAATAAAACACATTTCCCAGACTTCATTGACGTGTTGATGAACCGCTACAATGTGCTTAATATTTTCTTTAGACTGTATTTGGATTTTTCAGCCTGTGGGTATATCGGTCTCGTTTACATATCAATAACCTCAGCTCCAGAAAAAAAACTTGTTTACTTTCATCATATTTTAAGGGCAAGGTACATTTGTAAAATGAATGGGTTATGTCAAATTAAAGATTTGCTAATTGCTAATGTCTTTGTCAACTTGAACTCTGACTGAAATCGAAAAAAATCTCTTGTTATCTTTGTCTGTTAATTTTTTTTTTCTCAATTTCTTTATATTGCATCAGTAGTCAATTTTGACTAATAAAAAAAAATAAAGAAAGAAAAAAAAAAATAACGTTAAAACAGAACAAGTAATGTTTTTCAGAGATTTCGAATTTTTTTTCCCTGGTACAAATGTACATGCAGACCATGCAGAAGATCTGCTGGTACTCGCTATTCCGCATGTATAAATTATAGTTGAATCACAATCATATTTTATGTTGTTCTTAATCGTAACGTATGCCCCAGATCGTTTTGTTTTTGTTACTTGTTTTCTTGGTTTTTTTTAGGGTGCTTATTGTTTTGTATGGTGCTGATCGTTTTATTTGTTTTTCATTTTATTTTATTGTTTTGTTTTGTTTTTGATTTTTGTGTGTGTGTTTTAAATGAATTAATTAATGATATTCTTAGAATTAAAATTTAAAAAAAAAACATTGAGAGAACTGATATCACAAAAAACACCAAGATTTGCATGTGTTTAACACATGTAACGCCACAGTACCAACATTGTGTTTATTCAAACCTGTTGTATGTATAATCAGTCTGTATAATAGTCTCATATTGTAATTTTCTGTAGTCTCTTATCTTTCTAAAATCTCATTAGGGACGACATCAAAAGATCAATTAAGATAAAAAAAAACAACTTAAATTCAAATAGTTTCGGGATGGGGGTTGAACTGCTGCAAGATTTGGTTATCCGACATTGATTTTTACATATATTTATATGGGTCAATCAATTTTTTCCCAAACTAAGTTAATAGGGGTAGAGGGTCAGTGAAGAAACTATTTGAATTAAGTTTTTTATCCTTCATTGAACTTTTGATGTCGTCCCTTATGTGTAAATATTCCCTATAGTTTTATGAGGTGGTTGTTTGTTATTCGTGTCTAAGTGGTATGCAAAGAATTTTGTAAATGTATAGTGTCAGTGAACAAAACATTGTAGGTCACCAATGGCAGGCTTACTAAATATTTAAGTTACTTATATTTTCCTATCCCAAAGAGCAAAGGTTTCATAATGTAAGCCTTCCATTGATGAAATGAAAAGTTTAATGATCACATCAACCTGTTTTTTACAGCTGTAATTTAGGTAAATTATTTTCTGTGTGTATTGATAAGAAGTCCTGATTATTTCCTGTGTGTATAGATGATAAGTCTTAAATGTCAAATATTAAGTACAAGTACAGTGGAGATCACTTCTAACCTCTCATTAGAAATGTCAGAATATTCTGTCATAGAACTGTTCTAACCTGTCCTAGAACAGTTCTACCTAGAACAGTTCTACCCTAGAACTGTTCTAAGTAGAACTGTCAGAATCAGTTCTAGGTAGAACTGACTAAATCAGTTCTAGGTAGAACTGTCAGGATCAGTTCTAGGGTAGAACTGTCAGGATCAGTTCTAGGTAGAACTGTCCAAATCACTTCTAACCGTAGAACTGTCAGCAGAACTGACTAAATCAGTCAGGACTGTAGAACAGTTCTAAATGACGTCACTGCAATAAGGGCACTTTAGAATTTAGAAGAAATAAATCACTTCCAATTACTTTGCTATATATTAAAAAGCAGATTTTCTATATTTTTTACTGATCAAACGACTTTTATTACGTTACATGTAAAAATATCGAAGTGAATAGATGGTTACCCAACTCATCGGAGAAATATTTTTATAAGATTGCATACGGAAAAGCTTTTCCGATGTAATAAGATCAGCAATTACACCAGTTGTAGAAACAGTTAAAAAACTACAAGAACAGGTTAATAACAAACATCAATCAGATACAATTTTGCATAATGCCTCTACGTGTAATATAAAGGAACACAGCAACATGGAAAAACAATTCAATAAACTAGAACATCGCATTGTAGAACTCGAAAACCAAGTCCATAACCTTTCTATGGACAAACACAAAGCTGCAACAGATTACGCTGAGCTTGATTCCAAATTTCGCATTGAAAATAATAAATTTGAAATAGTTAAAACTAGAATGGACCAGAAAATGGAGGATATCAATCATATTAATGATGATCTCAAGGTCAAATTGAACACCAAATGTAGTGAAATGATGAAAATTAGTGAAGAAAACAAACTTTTAAAAGAGAAAACTGACTCTCAATTTAATGAAATATTATCTCTCAAATCACAGCTATCGAGCATGTATTTACCTACACAGCAACAAAATGAGCAGCATTTTGCTAATGGGTCCTTCAACAATGAAGGCAAATCTAACAAACCTACAGCTCTATTTATTGGCACATCAAACACTGACAGGATTAATGAAAACAAACTCTCAACGGCAGTGGATATAACGAAAACTACAGCATATACTTTAGATGAAGCCTACGAGGTAATCTCAACCGCACAGTGTAGCCCTGATGTTGTTATCATACATTCACTAACTAACGACGTTAAAAACAACAACCCAAATGAATGCATGGACAAGCTACAAATGGTAGTAGAATCAATTTCTAGCAAATGGAAAGAAGCTAAAACCATAGTGTCACTAACTACTCCCCGCCTTGATAATCGCTTACATCGTCTTAATTCAGAAATCATTGATGGACTAGTAAAACGAAGATATCTAGACAATAAAGATGTATATGTTTCTGACAACTCAAACATGTGGCATGGGCAAGTCTCAATACAACAACTCTTAAATGAAGATAAATTTCACTTGTCAGAGAGGGGAACATCAATGTTGGCTTCTAACATTAAGAATGCATTACATACTGTCTTAGGTATTAAGGTACAACAAAGGAACAACAGATATTCCAGATCCACTGACCGTGCTCGTCAACAGTATCGGCCACAACATCGCCAATCATTTAACAATTATCATGATCATAATGAGCAAAATAGGGTCAAGTTCAAAAGAACAGGGTAAACCATGAAAATATACTTATTGTACTATCTTTTTATTTTTTCTTATAATAGAATCAGCAAGGTATTTGATTAACTCAGATAATAGCCAGCTAATTGATCTATATTTGTTCAAGTGTTATCTGTATATCTTTTGAAAATTAAAAGCTGATAAAAGGTAGTTAGTTACAAGAGGTAACTTTCTTTTTTTTTTTCTTTTTCTGGCAAGTAGCCAATTTGTCTCTGAGACTAATTCATTTTTTGTTTCTTTTTGTTGTTTATTTTATTTTTAAAAGTTTTTTTGCTCATTATTAGTAGCCTATTTTGTTACCAATTAAGAAACATTACTAGAAACAAGTGAATTTGGTGTCTAATTTAGATTTTTAAATATGGCTAAACATGGTCGTTCTATTGTTAAGAACAATTTGAAAATATGCTACTGGAACATTGGTGGTATAAATACACATAATATGAATAAGTTAGAAGATCACCTTTTTGTACAAGAAATAAAAGAATATGATGTGGTTATTTTAGCAGAAACACATATTGGATATGATGTTAACTTACATGTTGAAGGTTTTAATTATTTTCCTGTTTGTAGAAATATTTCAACCAATGGAAGATACTATGGTGGGTTAGGCATTTTTCGAAGGACATCTTTAAAAGATCATATAAAAATAATTCCTGGGTTGTCCAAAGATTTTCAGTGGATAAAATTTGAAAAACAGTTTTTCTGTCTTCAAAATGACATATACTTATGTGCAGCATATGTACCCCCTGCTAATTCATCTTATACTAAGAAATTAGATTTTGATATAATTGATCAAATAGAAAAGGACATTGTTTCTTACAAAAGTAAAGGGGATATTTTGTTTTGTGGTGATTTAAACGCTCGCACCTCCACTGAAGAAGATTACATTGCACAAGATAGCTCCAGGTATCTTCCATTGTTTGAATCTTATAAACCTGATAATCAAATTCGATTTAGAAAGAATTGTGATGAAACACTTGATAGTAGAGGGAAAGAGATTATTGATTTATGCATAAGCAATCAAATGCGAGTTGTAAATGGTAGATGCATGGGTGATTTACTTGGTCATTTTACTTGTTTTAATACACATGGCCAAAGCACTGTTGATTACCTTATAGCAAATGAAAGATTATTTAATCAGATACTTTATTTCAGAGTGTCAGAGTTTGTCTCAACATTCTCAGACTGTCATTGTAAAATATCATGGGAAATTTTGGCTAAATATCAAATAACAGAAACTCAGTCAAATAATCTTCATGCTGCCCCTGTTAATTTTAGATGGACTGAGGACTCCCCACTTAAATTTCAGCAAGCACTTTTTTCACCGGATAACCAGCAGAAAATTTCATCTTTCCTTATCAATGATAGTGATTGCTCTTCTGAAGACATTAACAAAAAGGCACAGGATTTATGTGATATCTTAAATTTCTTTCTGCAGCCAAAATTTCCCTGGTAACCCCAAAAAAGAATAAAAAGGGTTCCAGACCCCAGAAAAAATGGTTTGATAGTGATCTTTTTAAAATGCGCCAAAATGTTATATCCTTAGGTAAAATTTATTCAAGATATCCTAAGGATCCTGTCATTAAAGGCAGATACTATAAATATTTTAGAATCTATAATAAATGTAGAAAAGTTAAATATAAGCAATTTATCAATTCCATGCTACAAAAACTTGATACTCTTAGAGTTGAAAACCCTAAGCAGTATTGGAAATTAATAAATGACATTCAGGATAGCAAAAAAGAAAACTGCTCTTCACAAATTGATTCTGATACATGGGCCAATCACTTTCGTAATCTTCACTCTGCAATTGATAACACATTTTATTCACGACTTAACCAGTTGGAAATGATCCTGAATGACAAAGAAAAATCTTTAGTTTTTAATGATTTAGATAATGATATTAGTAAAAAAGAAATTTCTGATGCTATTGCGAGCTTAAAATCAGGCAAGGCCTGTGGACCTGATTTGATTTCAAATGAAATGTTAAAATATAGTCAGTCATATTTGATAGGTTGCTTATATAAATTATTTAATTTGTGCCTCAAGAATAGTGTGTACCCAAAGATTTGGGCTGATGGTTTTATTTCGCCAATTTTTAAATCAGATGATCCTTGTGATCCATCTAACTATAGAGGTATAACAATTACTAGTACCATTGGTAAACTTTTTAACAACATTTTGAATACAAGACTTGACAAATTTTTGTACCAAAACCACTTAATTCATAATTCTCAGATTGGCTTTACAAAAAATGCCAGAACTTCAGATCATATATTTATTTTGAAAACACTGATAGACAAATACTGTCACAGTAAAGAGGGTAGACTATATACTTGTTTTGTAGACTTTCGCAAAGCATTCGACAGTGTAATTCATATAGGTCTTAAACTGAAGCTTATTAATATGAAAGTTGGTACTTTATTTTATAATATTATATCAGATATGTATAATAATAGTAAAGCATGTGTAAGAGTTGGAGCTTCTCTCACTGACCCTTTTAGCATTAAATTAGGTGTAAGACAAGGAGACAACTTGAGTCCTTCATTATTTAAAATTTTTATAAATGACTTCCCTTCTTATCTTGACTCCTGTCTGGATGCAGTTTCCCTGCACTCAGAGAAATTAAATTGTTTGATGTATGCAGATGATATTGTGATTATGTCAACATCAGCCACAGGGCTTCAAAGTAGACTTGATCAGCTAGAAAAATATTGTGCTGACTGGTGCCTGAAAGTTAATATTAGAAAGACTAAAGTCATAATTTTTAATAAGGCTGGAAGGAAAATTCAGGCAAATTTTCGACTGCAGAATAACTTGATTGACTGTGTCGCTCATTACAAATATTTAGGTGTTCACTTTACTGCATCTGGAAGTTTTCATCTAGCTAAAACTGAACTTTATAATAAGGCTCTTAAGGCCTACTATAAACTTAGAAAGGATTTTATCAATTTGTCTCCTGGAATAAAATCTTGTGTTCATATTTTTGATCATACCCTTAAACCCATTCTGTTATATAATTCAGAGGTATGGGGAGGTTATAATGTCTCTTGTAATAAATTACAGTCTTCCTTATTTAATCTTGAAAATGTTTTTAAAAATCTTAAGTGTGAGAATCTCCATCTTAAATTTTCTAAATTTATACTTGGTGTACACAAAAGGAGTGTCAATTTTGCTGTATTATCAGAACTGGGACGTTTCCCCTTACATTATGATATTGTAAAGTCAATTGTAAAATACTGGTATAGATTTGAAAATCTTACAACTGATTTCAGTCTATTGAAAGATGCTTATAAATGCAGCCAAGAGCTTCACAAATCTAACATAACTTCTTGGTTCTCATTTGTTAAAAAAGTATTAGAAGTTTTTGAAATTAAACAAGAAGTAAAACATTTCGGACAATACAAATTTTTGAACATATCTAGTAAATTAATTCACACTAAATATATTAGCAATTGGTATGCTAGCCAAAACAAAGCTTCTGATGGAAAACTGTTTAATTATGTAAAATTTAAGCAGAATTTTGGTTATGAAAATTATCTTTCTTTAATTAAGAACTTTGATTTTAGAAGATCTATATGCAAATTACGTATTTCTGCTCATAAGCTTCAAATTGAAGTTGGTCGTTTTTCAAATATTCCACGAAATGAAAGAATTTGCAAAAAATGCTCCTCTGGCTGTGTTTAAGATGAAATCCATTTTTTAACTAACTGTGAAAATTTTAAATCGGATAGAGATGCTCTCTTTGACTTTGTTTGCCAAAGAATTCCGAATTTTTCTACACTTGATAATCAGCATAAATTTATTTATTTATTAAACTGTGAAGACAATCAGGTCCTTAATGCTGTTGGTAAATTTATTAAAGTGAATATGAGTTAGTAATTGTATTGTAACTGTATGTAAAAAATTGTTTGTATCTATGTATCTATGCAAATCAATATTCTTTTGCCTTATTCATGTATGCTCTGTATGCCCCTTGTGGGCCCTTAATTGGAAATAAAATATGTTCTGTTCTGTTCTGTTCATCATTGTTTGCGTTTCTTCGTTGACTTCCCCGTTTTTAACAGTATCTTCCTAAATAAAACTCTGCATTTAATTCATGGAATTTTAATCGTAATTTACCTTGTTTGCCTTGGATTTACATTCATTTAAGATTCTGTTTTGACAAATGTTCAAACGAAAATTGTACAGTGGATGAATTATGGGATATTAATGGAAAAAAGTGTTGTACAACGTAAAAAAACTATATATATATATACATTTGCACCACTGATCTCGTCAATTTAGCCAGACTTATCCATAACGATTATAAATGATATCTGGGAGTCTGCAACTCAGAAAAATATACTGGATCTGAACATGAATGAAACATTTGCCCCTGGAAGTTCGACTACAAACAAAATCATGCATGTTTCTTTGCCTTCTTCAAATTATATTAACAGTATACTATTCCAAGAAGAGAACTTCCCATACATGTACTTTTTATTTTATTTTTAAAATAAAGTATATGAATCAGTCATGTGAGTGTTGGATGATGCCATTAAATAGTTTTGTTTAAAAAAAACCCATCACAAACTACTGACTTAAACATGTTCAAAAGTCACCCTAGCATGTTTAATGACGGTTCATTATTATGGATACAGAGAGGAAATAATGGCACGCTAAATTCTTAGATATGGTATAAATACACCTTGTCGCTATTTGTCTGCCATTACTGGATATCACACAGGTTCCCGTAAAATTTTGACGTCATAAAACAAAATATCTGACGCCACAATCATGACAATGGAAAAGTCATTGTTGTATGCTTCAAAAGTTCAAGAGGCCGGGTCAGCCTGGTTTAGCGATAAGGTGTATTGTGTTTCAAAGTTGGTGTCATTTTATCATACGATCCGTACTCACATAGAAATAATATTGGTTTACCATGTTTACAATGAGGCCATATACATGTATTACATGATTAAAGTGTAAATAAGTTCAGTTTTGGTTGATGCGGTCAAATAATTTGTTAAAACAACTCTCACTCAGTCTGATATATCGAAACCACTGAAATTTGTTTACAATAAAATATTTGGAATAGAAAGAGGACTTGTTGATATTCTAAATTGATGTGGAAATTTTTTTGTAGCCAATGTGTTCCAATATTCATTGATATTGCTGTCATTTGAATTATACAATCCATCGTAATATGTATTACTATAAGTGATTTAGTATGCGGCTATATATATATTAAGATTTACATAACAAAGTGTAATTATGGTCAGTTTTGGTTGATGCTGTCACATATGGTCAGTTTTGGTTGATGCTGTCAAATATTGTCAGTTTTGGTTGATGCGGACAAATAATTTTGTTATATTCATGAGTCAGTCTGAGATATCAAAACTACTGAAATTAGTTTACGATTCAACATTTTGATGAAAAAGAGGACATGCTGGCACTATAAACTGATGTGAGCATAATTTTATTTTCCAATATTGCTTTCATTTATACTAAACAATCCATCCTGATATAAAAATATACGTGATTTACTTTGCTGCTATTAAGATTGACATCATATACATAATAAAGTGCACATATGGTCAGTTTTGGTTGATGCGGACAAATTATTTTGTTATACCAGTCAGTCTGAGGTATGAAAACTACTGATATTTGTTTATGATGCAATTTTTTGAATAAAAAGAGGACATGCTGGCATTCTAAATTGATGCAAATGAAATCAGGTAGCATTGTGTTCCAATATTTCTATCATTTGTATTTTCATGATTTTACAATCCATCCTTACATAAAAATATTACAGATTTACTATGCGACTATAAGAGTTACCAAAAAAAAATTAAATATGGTCAGTTTTGGTTGATGCGGTCAAATATGGTCAGTTTTGGTTGATGCGGTCAAATATGGTCAGTTTTGGTTGAGGCGGTCAAATATGGTCAGTTTTGGTTGATGCTGTCAAGTATGGTCAGTTTTGATTGATGCAGAAAAATAATTTTGTTACATGATTACATGTTACTGTCACAGTCTGAGGTATGAAAACTACTGATATTTGTTTCTGATGCGATATTTTGAATAAAAATAGGAAATGCAGCTGGCACTCTCAATTGATGCGAGAAAAAAAAGATTTACATAAAAATGAAATCAGGTAGCATTGTGTTCCAATATTTCTATCATTTGTATTTTCATGATTTTACAATCCATCCTTACATAAAAATATTACAGATTTACTATGCGACTATAAGAGTTACCAAAAAAAAATTAAATATGGTCAGTTTTGGTTGATGCGGTCAAATATGGTCAGTTTTGGTTGATGCGGTCAAATATGGTCAGTTTTGGTTGAGGCGGTCAAATATGGTCAGTTTTGGTTGATGCTGTCAAGTATGGTCAGTTTTGATTGATGCAGAAAAATAATTTTGTTACATGATTACATGTTACTGTCACAGTCTGAGGTATGAAAACTACTGATATTTGTTTCTGATGCGATATTTTGAATAAAAATAGGAAATGCAGCTGGCACTCTCAATTGATGCGAGAAAAAAAAGATTTACATAAAAATAAAGCAAATATGGTAAGTTTTGGTTGAAACGGTCAAAAGATTTTATTATATAACTCAGTCTGAAGTATGAAAACTACTGATATTTGTTTACGATTCAATATTTTGAATAAAAAGAGGACATGCTCATTGGCAGATCAAGGCGGGGGGGGGGGGGGGGTTCAGGAATTGGAACCCCCTTTTTTTTACGATCAATGTATTTGAATGGGAACATCTAGTTGGAACCCCCCCGCTCCCCCTTTTTAAAATGGCTGGATCTGTTTCTAATGCGATATTTTGAATAAAAATAGGAAATGCTGGCACTCTCAATTGATGCGAGAAAAAAAAGATTTACATAAAAAAAAAGCAAATATGGTAAGTTTTGGTTGAAACAGTCAAAAGATTTTATTATACGACTCAGTCTGAAGTATGAAAACTACTGATATTTGTTTACGATTCAATATTTTGAATAAAAAGAGGACATGCTCATTGGCAGATCAAGGGGGGGGGGGGTTCAGGAGTTGGAACCCCCTTTTTTTTGACGATCAATGCATTTGAATGGGAACATATAGTTGTAACCCCCCCCCCCTTTTAAAATGGCTGGATCTGCCCCTGCATGCTGGCACTATAAATTGATGCAAACAAAATTGTTTTCCAATATTGCTGTAACTTGTATAGTACAGTCCCTCTTGACCTAAAATTAAAACTGAAGTACTGTGCAGCTATATAGATTTGCAGAAGAAAGAGCAAATAATGTCAGTTTAGATTGATGTGGTCAAAAGATTTTTGTTAAAAAGGTCCGTCCGAGGTATGCAAACTACTCGTAAACAAATATTACATTTGGTTAATGAGGTCAGCTAATTTTGTTATAATGTGATAACGAGCCATCCTGACTCCCAGAATAACAAATGTAAAACAATTCAACGGCCTAATTTATGTACAAAAAATGAAAGAAAAACAAATATTTTATGTTACACATCAACAAAAGAAAATCACTGAATTACGGGCTTCTGACTTGGAACAGGCACATGCAGAATATGGCGGGGTTAAACATGTTCTCTTGCCGATTATAAATCTGAAATAAAACCGGCAAAATAGCAAAACTCTATATAATATTAATCGCTATTTTGCCGAAGCCTTTCTATTCAGACAAATATTTCTTAAAACTTATAAATCAATTCTAGCCGTAGAATTTATAAATCAATTTTAGCCGAGGAATTTATAAATTAATTCTGGCCGTTGAATTTATAAATCAATTCTAGCCGTAGAATTTGAAATCAATTCTAACCGTAGAACTGTTCTAGAAGTAGAACTGACCAAAGATTTGGTGAGTTCTAGCTAGAACTGTCTAAAACTGTTCTAGGGTAGAACTGTCAGGATCAGTTCTAGCTAGAACTGTCCAAATCAGTTCTAGGTAGAACTGACCAAATCAGTTCTAGCTAGAACAGTTCTAACCTAGAACTGACTAAAAGGTGTCAGGCTGACAGTTCTACATACTGTTCTAGAACAGTTCTCCTGACAGATTCTGACAGAATTTATGAGAGGTTAGAACTGATCTCCACTGTAACTCTCCTGGTTGAGCAAATCACAATTAAAGTCAAGACAGCAACCCACATATTTTAGCATTGTAATCAATGACCTACTACAAACAAATTTAACATAAGGGATATCTGTATGTTAACCAAAACATAATACTTGCAAATCACACTGGCTAAAGCAGGAAGATATGTTAAAATAATAATTTTATTAAAAATAATCAAATCAGTTTTGGCCCTTGAGAAACTCAGCATACAAAATAAAATTTTGAGTTCCTGCCTGAGCAGATCAGCTTGCGTTACCTTCATTTAAGGGAAGAAACTGCCTGCCCGACAATGCGCCAGCCAGGAAGTGGAATATCTCCACAGAGAGGATGAGAATAGACATCTCATCTGCAGACGGGTTGTGCAAGGTCTGCATCAGGGGATAGCCCATGTGGTGCTATTACAAGTAGTAAGTAGCATGGTCTATCAAACTGGCGCTGGAATAATTTTGATCAAGTTTGTCCCCGAAATGTTTGGGGATGAATGAAATTTTAGAAATGACCAGTGATAAAATTCCATCAAGGAAAATAATAAGAAAAGAACAATAATATATATCACTTGTAAAATGCTGAAATGTTTCTCTTGTCATGAAACATTATTGAAGGTGTTAGGAAGGTGGATGGAGGGTGGCAAATTAAATAATAGCTCTTTAAACTATATCAACTAGTCAGACTGCTATGAACCTAGAAAGTGATTATACAAAGACCATGCATATGGCTTCACACACAGATTGGGTATGTCAATCATATAAAGGAGGAGACTGATCTCACTTGGCCTTCAGAATGATATACTAATTGCTGTGCAATAAAAGATCTGTTTTCATACTCTGCATGTCCTCACTAAGAGTAATTGCTTGTGACATTATCTGATCAGAAAAAGATTAATGTTTCCCTGTTGAGACTCCATAACCTCAAAGTGTCAAATACCATAGAAAATATTCTGAAGCTAAAACAGGTGGTCAATGATGTTAAAAGTATCAATGATGTCCGCATCTTTCACCAGATATTAATTATACTCTTGTTTGTATAAACAAAACTTATATTACATATAAGTAAAATATTTATTCAAACCTGTTGTATGTATAATCAGTCTGTATAATACTCTCATATTGTAATTTTCTGTAGTCTCTTATCTTTCTAAAATCTCATTAGGTGTAAATATTCCCTATAGTTTTATGAGGTGGTTGTTTGTTATTCGTGTCTGAGTGGTATGTAAAGACTTTTGTAAATGTATAGTGTCAGTGAGGAAAAACATTGTGTATAACACATGTAACGCCACAGTACCAACATTGCACCGATTCAAAAAAAAAAAAAAAAAAAGCTGCGGAAATCTAAGAAATTTTTCCTTGAGACAAAACCATTTGTATTCTATGATTTGACATTAAACACATATTTCAATATAGGTAAACACAAAACGTTCATAGTATGTATCAACAGATGAATCATTAGGCTAAGCTGGAAAAGTAAAATCTTCGGAAACGTCGCCATGTGACGTTCACAAATAGTCAAATTTTAAAACTGAGCAAATGCAATATTTTCCTCCAAGCATCAATTTCGTGAAAAAATTAATAGTAAGTAAGGACTTATGTCAAGTTCTTCTAAATGTTGAAAGAAATAAGACAAAACATCTGCTATATGATTTTTAAGGATGTGAACTTAAGCATGGATGCAAATGGATACTCATTGTCAAAGAATCATTGATCGTTCATATGTTACTTCAAACCCATTTTTCTATTATTCAATATAGATTTAAAATTAAATTGGACCAGGTGTAAGTTAAATGTAAAGTAAATAAGGATAGGTCTACAAAATAAACACAGAATGGACAATTTTGTCTCACCCAGGTGAAAAAACTGTCAAAATAGGTGCAATTTTGGTACCCTCACGTTAGACGTGTTTTGCATGCACTCTAGTCCTATAACTGGTTGCACTGGTATCAAAGATGCGAAAGTATAATTAGTCTATACACATATCACTTGAAATCAGGATCGTGTTTATTCAAGTGAAATACATGAAAATTTGAACAGTGCAAAGAGTAATAATATATAACCGAATTATAATACTGATATTGTGTCCATGAATGTGACATTGTTCCGTTCAACTTTCTGTTTTGAATTTCTCGTAATGCTGCACACCATAAAAAGACAGACGTTAACTTTCATTGGGTGATCTGAAAATTACCAGAACATAGTGTTAAACGTATAGTTGTGAGATCAACGTAGCGAAGCATAAACACTTGATTCGTATTTCCAGCAGATTGGTCTGATGTATAGATTCAAAATTAAATAAATTTATTAAAATGCAATTTTTTTTTTATTTCAAGATAATATATTTGGCACACGTTGGGAACACGTTGGAAACACATCACACAAACTGATACAAAAGAAAAACATCAATCTGAAAAAGAACAAAAAAACATATATTAGAAATGTGCATATAAAAATTACAATCGCGCAGTTATCACTCTTGAGAGTCTCGATGGGGTTCCTTCATTTCTGTATCCTTTATTTTGAGCCGTTTTTCTATATTTTCTTTCCTTCAACTTTTCGCGCTTTGCCCATTTTTATCTATAGTATGTTAACCCTTTCTAGACACGCATTCATTATCTGAATCAAATTAGGACTATGCGTATTCTTATTGTTCGTACCCCAAAATGAAAATAACGTCACTTCATTGGTTGAATTTCAATGGTTAAGGACGTTTTTAACCAATCAAGACGCTTTGCCAGTGTACACTTTTGAAAATATTACCCAGGATGCATTAGATTCTGAAAAGGCGAATTCATTAACCAGAATGTAAAATCGTTACATTCCACTCACTATGACCTCTCCATTCATGGAGGTCACTGACCGTTAGAGGGCGCTGCATTATTCGAGACTAAAATTTGTAAAATAAACCCCAAAATTACCAAGTGTTAGCCACTGTAGTTGTCATCATAGTTGTTGGTGTTGTAACTGTTACTGTTGAAGTTGCTGTTGTTGCTGTTGTTGCTGTTGTTGCTGTTGTTGTTGTTACGGTTGTTGGTGTTGTGTTGCCGAATAAACCAGGTAATACTGCAAAAAAAACGTGAAAAGTATCAAAAAAAAAAATCAACCTAATTTATCCCTAAAAGTATCATATGATTGTAATTTTTTTATGACAAATTTGAATTCACTAAGGAGGAAAATAGCTTGTATGCACACTTTCGTCGATTATTCACATTGGTATCAAAACTGTAACGTTTGTCCTTAAGAATAATTCTTTTCTTAAGCCATGAATCTTTAAAAACGTAGACATGTTTGTAGCTATTTGAACTTATGGATTTTAAAGTAATAATTTCTACGGAAGCCTTTAAAGTCATGCTAGTATAATGTTATATCAAATTGTAAAAAGTAGACTAGCATGTTATATCAAATTGTAAAAAGTAGACTAGCATGGCCATAAAAGGCTTCCGTACATTTCTTATAACTCAATATATCATCACCGAAAGTTTTGGAAAATACGAAAATACCGCGATGTAAAGCATGTTAGTACGAACACAGTAACCACTAAGCTGATCGTCATCATGTTTTCTGGGGGTGTTGACAGTCCCCAATTGGTAGAACATTTTGTAAATTATATATCAGTTCTTAGAAACAGTCTTTAAGACTGTAGGATGCCTAAATATCTGATTGTGTTTGTATCGGTTGGTCTCATTGGCCTAAATATCTGATTGTGTTTGTATCGGTTGGTCTCATTGGCCTAAATATCTGATTGTGTTTTTATCAGTTGGTCTTATTAGCCTAAATATCTGTAAATTTCCGGTAAATGTATTCTTGACCGTATTCTGTTCTGTGAAATCAGTATCCATATAGTTAAATATCTCATAAACATGTTTATCCCCGCCGCATTTTTGCGCCTGTCCCAAGTCAGGAGCCTCTAGCCTTTGTTAGTCTTGTATTATTTTTAATTTTAGTTTCTTGTATACAATTTGGAGTTTAGTATGGCGTTCATTATCACTGAACTAGTATATATATTTGTTTAGGGGCCAGCTGAAGGACGCCCCCGGACATGGGAATTTCTCGCTGCATTGAAGACCTGTTGGTGACCTTCTGTTGTTGTCTGTTCTATGGTCGGGTTGTTGTCTCTTTAACACATTCCCCGTTTCCATTCTCAATTTTATTTACCCATTTCTATAAGTTTTGCACATTTTCTTTATATTTTAGCACCTCATTCTTCTCTTTTATTTTGCCAATTTTTCTCTTTTTTTTGTTTGTTTTGCTCATTAATCCCTATTGAAAAGCCCCATCCACACCCTCGATTACGGGGACTCTGCGACCGAGTAGTCTAAGTTCTTTACATATTGTACCAACAGTCTTGATACTGAGGCTATTGTGAGTTCGGGAACCATTCGAACAGGTGTATTCAATTGATTATCAATTCACTATGATTATCATCTGTCGATGGTTGGTGTTTCTTTCTGCTTCTTCATCTGGTCCATTTATTGTTCTTTTGTTGGGGTTTTATTTTTGTTTGATTGCTAACTCATTTGCGAGTACGACCCCTCCCCCATCCTCTTGAAATCATACATAACACTACAGGGAGATAACTATGCAACACCAACTCAACATTTTAATCACGTTGTTTATTGTTGATGAAATATTAAGCTTCTCGATTTTCCAAACTGCTATATATCCAATGATTATTTCGGAGAAAGCGTGTGGTTCAATTTTTTTTTGAAATTTTTGTATTTTGTCAGAGTTTGAAGTTAATATTTTGTCAAAATTTTATGAAAATTAAACCAGCCAAATTAATTTAAGTCACGGTATTTGGTACCACCTTAATTCCTATTTGTTCAATTGTTAGACAGGCAAATGAGAATAGATATGCTTCGATGTCTGTATGGGATATTGCTAATTTATTGGAGTGAATACATCAATATTCCTGAAAGAAGTTTCTTATTTTTCCGATAGAAAATTAAGAAGAAGTTAAATAATTGCCATTGAGACATCTCTCCACAAAAGACCAAATGACATACAAGTTAACAACTAGTATATATTTGTTTAGGGACCAGCTGAAGGACGCCTCCGGGTGGGGGAATTTCTCGCTACATTGAAGACCTGTTGGTGACCTTCTGCTGTTGTTTTTTTTTCTATGGTCGGGTTGTTGTCTCTTTGGCACATTACCCATTTCCATTCTCAATTTTAATTATAGGTAACCAGATGGCATTCAACAATCAGCAAAACCAATACCGCATAGTAAGCTATAAATGACCTCAGAATGATAAATGAAGAACAATTCAAATGAGAAAACTTACGGCCTGGTGTATGTACAACAATAATGAACGAAACGCAAATATGATTTACAGCATTAAGGTGGTACCTAACACTACAGGGAGATAACTCTGTAAAGTCAGCTAAACGTTTTAATTACGTTGTGTTGTAAAAGGAATATTAAGCTTCTCGATGATCAAAATTGGTGTTTGTCAAACTGCTATATAACCAGTGTAATTTTTCTGACAAAACGGTTGGTTCAAAATATTTGAAAGTTTTATAGTTTTGTTAAAGGGTCAAAGTAAATACTTTGACAAAATTTTATGAAAATTAAACGAGCCAAATTAATTTTAGTGAAAGTGTTGGGTACCACCTTAAACGATAAGCAATGATTACAGGCGAATTATCTGATTTGGGACAGGTACAAACATGTACAGACTGGGGATATGATAAATTAGTAATATGGCACCATACCCTTCCCTAACCTGGTTCGCAATTTTCAAGGCAATCATGTGATATAATAGAAAACGGAAATATTTATAGTTAATAGCACTCTATACAAATGATTTAGAGTGAAAACATTTTTTTTTCTAGTGAATACGTTCTGTGAATAAGACGAACACAGAACTTTGTCAACAAACTCTGCTGACATGGTCACTTGTGTGGTTTATCATACCTTTGCTATCAGACACTTCTCGTTATAATGTATCTGATTGTATCCCAAAATTACAGGTTATCGAATTTGACTCATATTAATAACCATGATTTCTATGAAGTATCTTTACATATTTAATCTTTTTAAGACCCGAAAAAGTATTTACATGGAACGGAAATGGTTTTTGCTACCAGCCAAAATGGTTTTGTTCCGGAAGAAAAGTTAATAGAGATATCAAACAAGGTGTCATGTTAACCTAAGAAATATAATTTTTGTAAAATGTTTTACAGGTATACATGAGCCTTAAGGGAAAAAGTTAAACCACAAAAATACTGAACTCAGAGAAAAATCAAATCGGAAAGTCCCTAATCAGATTGCAAAATCAAATGACAAAACACATCAAAAGCAAATGGACAAGAACTGTCATATTCAAGACATACAGGTATTTTTAAATGTAGAAAATGGTGGATTAAAATTGGTTTATAGCGCTTAACTATAGGTATAATGTTGACTTTTGAGAATAAGAAATTTTTTTCTTGAGAATACGTTCTGTGCAAAACTCGAACCCAGGCCTTGCGGTCATAAAACTTTCGAGTCGGTTTTTTGTACTCGTACTCGAGCTCGAAAATCAACCAATTGAAATGTTGAATTTCATGTTTCGAGCACGATTTTTGTGCTCCGAACATTGTGCAAAGTTTTATGACTTCAACCCCAAATCTTTAACTGTTTACAAACTCTGCTTGTTTAGTCACTCATTAATTACAGCTTGGTTATCAGATAGTTAACATAAGAATGTATTTGATTACATTCTAAAATAACAAAGCATCGATCTTGAAACAGACTTTTAATCAAGATTCCTATTTTATAGCCTGTTTTTATTCCTTTATTAACAGGACAAAAAATGATCGAATATTTGTCGCTGCACCAGTTATCCCGTATTAAAACTTTAACAGTCTCCGGGACAAGTTTGCAATTCCGCTGAGTGCAAAAGTTGTCACCTTAATTTTTGGAGTTAAATCAAAATGAGGTTGATAACTTGGTTTGTTAACTTGGTTGGTGTTGGTTCCCTGATATTTGTCCTTAACAGTTTTGGCTCTAGCATCACTGTTGAAAAAGTTATGCCCCTTTTTCAACAATTCTCTGTTATCGCTGAAAGAATTTTCTGTCAGAGTTATAGCTTTGCCGTTTAGTGTGATTCGACACTTCATCAATCTTTTTATCATTGTTTTTGAATGAAAATATGAAAAAGCATTTTCTAACTTAAAAAATAAACCACATCTATGAATATGTGCTAGATATACTCACGCATCATTAAAAACGGCAGAATAATAGCTAAACCAATCAATGACCCTATACCGCCGCCGCCAAACAAATCGCCACCAGTGTTACGGGCAACAGATCCACCACCGGATTGCATAATTCTAATTCCATCTGTTGGTTCATTTTCAGGCATTCGAACATAATACGGTACGGGTATCACTTGTCCTCCAGGTCCTCCAAGTCCTCCAGGTCCTCCAAGTCCTCCAATCCCGGGAGGAAATTGTGCGATAACAGGAACAGAGCAATAGATAACAATTCCTAAAACTGTGAGCAGGATGGTTCTCTCTAACAACGCCATCCTAAAGTTAAAAATCAAAAGCACATAGAAAACAAGAAACATGAAACTTTTCAATCGGTTAGAAAAACATTCACAGTCAACTTTAAACATTAAAAAAAGCCTAAATAAAATAAAATGTAACACATTACCGTATGACTGGTGATATTAGAATAAATGTGTTCTTTAAACAAAAATATTTCCCAACCGATTATGAAAATATTGTTCCCCACACTAGTGAAATAAATGTTCTCGGCAAATGATTGCTGGAAATTTGATTATGAAGCCAAATTTTCTTGTTTTTTTTTGTAACTTCCTATTGTGACGCCATGTAAAAAGATGACCATACCTAATGACGTCACATAAAAAGAAAACAGATCTCTGCAAATCTTTGAAGGATAAAATCATAAGACAAACAGATTCCATCACTTTATTTCATGTATATCGATATTGCTTCACTCTCAGTTAAATTTGAATCAATATTCAAAAATCTTGGCAAGCCTATTATTATGTCTGCGCTTCATCGAATATCCATATGATTTTTAATGGGATGAACACTTTGTCAAATGTATATATTTGTTTCAACAAGGCTCTCGTGGAAATTTAAATGCCCTTTATTTAATGAGTAAATGCTGTAATACTGGTTCCAGATGAAACATTATAACAAAATAATTTTTCCGTTTCGCTCCACTACCTTAAATTATAATACGTCCTGTACACCATTTTAAGGTGGTACCAAACACCTTGAATAAATTTGATTTGTCTCGTTTAATTTCATAAAATCTTGACAAAATATCAACATTGACCTTTTGATATTTTGTTGTTTTAAAACTTAACCCACATATTTTATCGATTTTTTATCATTGGATGTATAGCAAACTGATTAACACTTAGTTTGATCATTGAAAAGCTTAATATTTCTTTTACAATAGAACGTGAATTAAACGTTTAGCTGATTCTCACAGAGTTATCTCCCTGCAGGGTTACATTGTATGAACCACATTTAAAAAAGTTCTGTACATGCTGCATAATACTTATTGTCTTACCTCCTTTACATTTCTAGGAATATGATTGGTTAAATAAAGGAAACAGCAGTATACTGCTGTTCAAAACTCATAAATTTATGGACAAAAAATAAAATCGGGGTAACAAACTAAAACTGAGGGAAACGCATTAAATATTAGAGGAGAACAACGACACAACATTAAAATGTAACACACACAGCAACGGACTAAACATCCGATGAGAATAACCAATATAACATCAAAACCAAATACATGAATTTGGGATAGAAAAGTACCGTGACACGTCTTATAGTAATGTGAATTCACACTCAAAAATAGGAGAAAACAAACGACACAACGGAAACACAACGTAAAAATGTTACACAGACAGAAACAAACTATGATATACCAATGGCCATTTTCCTGATTTGGTACAGGACATTTTTAAAGAAAAAAATGGTGGGTTGAACCTGTTTTTGTGGCATGCCAAACCTCGCACTTTGATGGCACCGTTAAATATATCAATTAAATGACAACATAATAATACAGGACTACAATACAAATAAATAGCAGAACGTATTAAGCATAGAAACACATGAATAATATATAAAAAAAGGCGTCCGCGTCGAGACCGTGTATATTCCATATTAGGTTAGTAGGGAGGCGGGGACTCATTTCAATACACGGTTAGTAGTTGAGTTACGACTTTGGCACTATTTAATTATATAAATGTATTGAAAGTTCTGTTTAATATTGTTATATCAAAGTTGTTGATAGTAAATTGTTATTGTTGACATTAGCTTTGTGTGCAGACATATAAAAGTAGGTTCTTAAAATTGAACACTTGAACACTTAAATATAAAAATATAATAAATGCTAATAAGAAACTCTAGTCTGAATTCAACAAATAAAGATAGTCGGTAAGACAAATTCGTTATATAGTATGAAAGTGACCTAATACGATATAAACGTGGTCAGTAAATTAAATATGGAGTGAGAACGACGCTCACGTATGGAACGGAACAAATTCTATCTCTGCACCATTGATAGAACCAATAAATCCTGTTAATTGAATATAATGATATCGTAACCGGTGATTCAGCATTAGACTATAGCAAATCACATCTCTCGGATTTAAGTCAAATACAGCACTTGATTCATTTAGCATCAGTTATTTCAATTTTCTAACCAAAGACCGTGGTCAAAGTACAGACAGAAACCGTTTGAAAGAGCAATAACAATATAAAGTCAAATTTTATTATAAAAACACAGAGAGAAACACCGCTTCAGAACAAAATATCAGTCATATCATGTTCTGTGGAAGGGTAAACAGTCCCTGTATCTCGTTACGAACAAAGAAGCAAGGACAAACAACGGTCCACAAAATACTTCATAATAAATGTCTCAATCGATGAAAAGAAAAAAGACTTATGGCTACAACAATTGAGGCAAAACCGTTGTTATCTATGATACAGATATTCCATAACGGTCAGCAAAATAATGATTGCGTCCGTAAAGATTTCTAATCTACATATAATTATCAATCATATAAATTTTACTAACGACCATAAATGATAATATATTTCAAAAATATTAACCCTTCTTTATGTTTTAAAAATATGTAAAATGTAAGATGTTCGAATACATGTATTATCAAAGGTTGAAAACAATAATAGGCGCTTACATTCGGGTTTGAATCTGAAAAATCAGAGCCATATTTGTATTTTCATGCTAATTTTAAGTCCGCTCTTATTAGATATTTATAGATTATCGTTGAAATGACCAATGATCATCTGTTTATCGCTATTCTACCTATGTCGATATGGTCAATTAATTTTATTGACAACGCCACGTGCCCCCTTAGTTTCTACAGATAATTTTTCATGTCACTCGACACCGCTGAGATAGGAAATTATCAATCCACAATGGAGATAAAAGAAGATATTGTGTGAGTGCCAATGAGAAAACTCTCTATATAAGTCACAATTTTTAAAAGTAAACAATTAAAAGGTAAAATTAAGACCTTCAACACAGAACTATTATTTTTACACCAAACATCAAGCTATAAAGGGTTCCAAAAATAACTTTCATTCATGTAATGTCATTCAAACAGGAAAACCACCGGTCCTATATACATAAAAAAAACGAGAAACGATTCGAACGAGAAGTGATAATATTTTTATCTTTTCCTTAGCTCATTTTTACTTATATGAAAAATGATTTCTAACATTAACATGATTAAACAAGATTAAAATATAGATGTGTTTTTTTAGATAAGTTAAAAGAATAACCAGACAAGAATCAACATATAGGATAGCATTTATAATCTCTGCATTACAAGAAAAAATAAAAAGTATGATCAATTGGTATGTCTTATTATTATTTATGCTATCAACTTCCTTACTATTTCACCAATAGATACATGTGCAATCAGTTTTTCGTTTATCTTTTTTTGACAAACGTTTTATTGAATAGTTAGCAAAATTACCAGGATTATAATTTAGTACGTTAGACGCGCTTAAAATCAAATTTTATTTAAACAGACTTTGCTAAAGTAGTTATATTCTATTTACCTTGCTAACTCTACCAGGCGGAGATCCTCTCTGTGAAAAATTCTTAAATGATCTTTTTATATTAGAATCCAAAAAGCATTGACATGAAACCGAAATGTTTTTGCTACAAGCCAAAATGTTTTCTTGAGGAAGAAAAAATAATTTTGATATCAATATGTCACGGTATCCTTTATGGTTGTAACCTACTTTTTGTAGACCGCATTTTAGGTATACACGATTCAGCCTCGGGGAAAGTAATGATGACTTTTACACGCCAAATATTTGCTTCCTGCCATTTTTCAAGACGTAGATGTTTATTGAAGTCGTTTAGTGCTTATAAATTCTCCGAACCGCGAAATAATTAGAGAATAGTTCAAACCTGGAGAAGGAACTTATGCCATCTCTGTCATTTGTTTGATGCGTTTTAGCTCTAGAATTAGCAATTTGATTTGAGACTTTCCTTTTTGAATTTATCTCTGAGTTCAGTATTTTTGTGATTTTACTTTTTACTCCTGTTTATTAAAGACGATAGTTCATATCTTGCGATTACACACCACACAGTATAGAATGAAATCTTTGATCTAAACCATAAATAGACTACATTAAAGAACCGTTTGTCATCTCAATATTCTAATCCAGGCACCTGACCATTTATGAAAAGTTGAAATGAAAACATCAGTTTTGAGGACAGAGGATAGACCAAACCTACATACCGTTTAAGAAGTAAAGACGTTAAAAAATAAAATAAGACACTCATAAACAACAGGATTCACTTTAAACAAAACTTCAAATATAGCATGTTCTCTGACTGGGTAAGCAGTTTCTATTATACAAGTAACGCGAGGCAAGACAAAAAGACAAACAACAGTCCCCAAATATCAGTCAGTTGATATGTATTCGATGATGTCTCTATTGTGGAAATCCGTTTTGGACAGTAGTTATGATAAGTGCAACACTGTCTTGTAATCTATGACATAGATAGTTCACAACGTTCAACAAAACTTTCAAAAGATCGACGTCTTTTATCAAGAGATAAATCCGATTAACATAATAAGCATACCTGCCATGTGCAGTCTGCTTCTCTGAACAAGTCGTCGCGAGAAGGAGCACTGTAGGTTACATACGACTACCGATTTATTACTGAAAATATACCGTCAAATGTACAAATATGTACCCAAAATGAAAAATAACTTTGATATCGGGTTTTAAAATTATGTTTGCATCCGAGTTTTTTTTTAAGTATATTTGGTTCCTTCCTAAAACTACGTTTTTACAGTTTGTATATCTGAAACTCATTTGCTAGTCGTTTGGTCTCTGATGGATAGTTCACAATCCTATCTCATCTTTGTTTATGCAATTAGAAAATTTTGTAAACGTTATGAAAACTTTTACAAGTCGGAGAATTAATCTAATGTTTCTTGTTTTTTTCGTGTTTTTTTATTACAATTCTTTTGTTTGTGATTTAAATTAGGTCATTCCACCATTCTGTGGAAAGGCGTATTGTATTTTTTCTGATTATTTTATTTTGTCGCCAAATTTATTTCGTGCCAATTTTTGTGGTTTCGCAAGATGTCGCTTAGATTTTTTGCATATGATATCGAACAGTTATTGTGCTTTTTTCCGTAACTGTAAAGGGTAGAGACATATTTATTATACCAAATTACTCTCTATATCCTCGGAATTTGCGTCAAATTTTGACGGAAGCGATACAAATACTCCATATGACAGTTATTTCCTCTTCTGTATTTGACATAATGATTATATAAATATATAGCATGACTGGTAGGTGATAGAGACCTAAGGTATATTGGTTTGATGTCCTTGGTTCATTTAAATGAAATTGAGGCCAAGGTCAAAGGTCAAGGTCATATTCTAAATTTTGAATATTCCTTGTTCCGTGATCTTTTTTGTCACTTTTAAAGATACATATGAAAGAACAAGTGCAAAATATTTGCCTAATTGTGATAAAGATATGATACATTTTGTCGGAAACAATAAAATGCCATCTTATAGGAGAAATTGTCAATTTTGTAACATTTTTTTTTAATAAAAGTGAATCTCGAACAACTTTAAACATTAATAAAACCAGTAATGTATGTTTAAATCAAATGTAATGCATAACCGTATGACTGATAATACTGATGATGATCGAATTTAGGTACTCTCTATTTTCCCCCACTATTTGCACATTTCCCAACCGATTCTGAAAATATAGTTCTCCTCACTAGTGAAATAATTGTTCTCCGCAAATGATTGGTCGACATTTAATAATGATGCCAAGCTTCTTGATTTACTTTTAAGTTTCTATTGTGACGCTATGAAAACAGGCGACCATACACTTATAATGACGTCACATATAAAGAACACAACTTTCTTCAAATCTTTGAAAAGGGAGGATAAAGATAAAAAGATTAACAGATTCCATCAATATATCTCGTTTAGATCGATATTTCTCTCAGCACTCTCAACATTTAAATTTTAATCTATATTTAAAAGCTCGACAAGTTTATTATTAAGTCTGAACAAAAATTTGATTTTTTGATGAGATTAATTTTTGTCAATGTATCTTTGTTCAACCAAGGTTCCCGTGGAGATAGTAAATAAACTCATCATGAATACCAGGATTGAAATTCTATATTTGTGCCAGACGCCTGTTTGGTCTACAAAAGACTCATCAGTGACGCTCGAATAGAAAAAATTCAAATGGGATAAATATAATACGAAGTTGAAGAGTATTGAGGACGAAAAATTCCTCAAAAATTTTCCAAATACAGCTAAGGTAGAAGGTATTCCGGAGGTAGAAAAGCCTTAGTATTTTAAAAATTCAAATAGTTGTAAACCTTTAATTTAAAATCATTAACGTATCAATGATAACTCAAGTCAACCCAAAAGTGCTGAATACAGGGCTGGGGATACCTTTTGGGAATTAAAACTGCAATAGCAGTGGCATCAAGCCATGTATGTACATCATGCCATTAATTTAATAAACATACTGGAATACTTGTTTAGTGAACATAATAAAACAAAATGATTTCTTCAATACCTTACAAACATAATACGTCCTGGGGGTAACTTTGGAAAAACTCCAACAGCAGTGGCATCGACCTAGTGTTAATATAAATCATGCCATTTATTTAATAAACATTATGTAATACTTGTTCTAGTGAACATAAGTAAAACTGTGAGCTACTGCTCACTGATGATACCCCCGCCAAAATATTTTGGTAAACAGGACGTTTTTGAGCGATGAATCTGAAAACGCATCACACGGTAGAGCTGACGTATATAAACCCTGAAACCAAATTTCAGAAATCCTTGTATTGCAGTTCCTGAGAAAAATGTGACGAAAATTTTCAACTGGGCTATTATGTGTAAAATTGGGAATGGAAACAGGGAATGTGCGAAAGAGACAACAACCCGTCCATAGAGCAGACAACAGCAGAAGGTCACCAACAGGTCTTCAATGCAACGAGAAATTCTCGCACCCGGAGGCGTCCTTCAGCTGGTCCCTAAACAAATATATACTGGTTCAGTGATAATGAACACCATACTAAACTCAAAATTATAAATGATACAAGTATTCGGTAATCAAGAAGTTGTTCAGTGATGAATCTGAAAAAGCATCACACCGTATAACTAACTTATATAAGCCCAGAAACCAAATTTCAAAAAAACCTTTTCTAGTAGTTCCTGAGTAAAATGTGACAAAAATATTCATGGGACAGACGGACTGACGGACTGACGGGAGGATGAACAGGTAGACTGACGGACTGACTGACGGATAAACAGACAGAGGTAAAACAGTATACTTCCACTTTTTTAAAACAGGATATAATAAAATAAGATAATTCCTTCGCTACCTAATGCGGGGTTCACAAATTGCCGATTATTGCTCCTGTTTGAGATCAGACAGCGATACCACACGAAAAGTGAAAAAGTCGGATTACTATCCTCAATTATCTTGAATGTCCTATCATTGTCTGAACGCAGTCGTTTAAGTTCGTAACAGATTCCTACGGGTCGGGACGGGTCCGAATAGTTCGGCGAAGCATTCCGACAGTTAAGTGCGTCCCGTAAAATTCGGGGAAACTCAGCCGATGTTGTCTAGTCGGATTACAATCGTGCCTATGTCGTGACAGATTTTGCTGTTTCGTATCAAAATCCTAATAATGTTCTGTGTATTCTGGACGGTGTCCTGTGGAATGGGAATGATCTGGAGAAATTTTCATTGCTGTTTTTCTGCCGATTGAGACCAGATTGCATCCAGATCTTGTCGATTGCGAACCATTTTTGCCGAAACCGTTCCGGAACAGTTCCGTTATAAATACGAAATTCGTCAATGATACCCACATCAGAGTCCCGACACTCACAGAATACAATACGACTGAGACCAGACAAAGCCGTTTGTAATGCGATTGAGCGGACCGTGATAGGATTACGTTCCGACAGTACCTGATCATCACGAGTTTGTCGACAGTTTTCGAACAGATAACTTCCGTCAGCGTCGGTTCACTGTCTGATATCTGTCGGATTACATTCGGTAGAATCGGGGCGCAGTCGTGATAGACTCGGTCAAATTTTCCCAGGCGAGATATACAAATTGGATTAGAAGCGGATTGAGAACGGGATAATTGTTGTCGTGATTAAATTATTTGTTTTTAACAGATTTGAATTTGTTTAAATTTTCATCCACGATTTACAGGATCTTGATCAGACTTTTGACAAATTTTAATCGGGAATGGTCCTGTCAAGGACGGCAGTAAAAATCGTGAATGTGTGACCCCAGCTTAACACACATAATACGTCCTGTACACAATTAGGAAGTCTGTACGCGATGCACAATATTTCTCATAATATTCAGTGAAGTTATACATAGTACAGGTAATAACGGATATTATCTCTGCACCAGAGATTGAACTAGTACATCCATTATATAAGGGGTGAGACCTTGGTTAAAAAAAAACACTCTTTGAATCAGTGATTCGTTTGTGAAAGTCAAGTTTCATCAGTGTATTTTAAGCATTTACCTGAAACAGATTGAATATTATATAAGTAACGTAGAGCTTAGAATTATTGATGAAAATGCTTAACGTAGTGGTGATTTTAACAGTTGTTTCCATTAACCTTGGTCTACCTCCTTTTAAGAATTGAATGCTTCTTTTTGTAACTTTATTGGGGTGTAAAAGCGTTGACCGAAGTTCATTTTGTATGAAGCGCGGAAGCGCTTCATTCTAAAAATGTGCACACGGTCAACGCTTTTACAACCCTATAAAGTTACAAAAAGAAGCATTCAATACTTATAATTACATTTTTTTAGCTAGTATCATGAAAACACGATTTACATCAAGTTTTTATTTAATTTACCTGTTCACTTTATTATGGGACCTCGTGTCATCATGCATGATAAGTTTAATTGTGTAATGCAACTGCTTAAGGAATAACACGTGATGTGCAGTTAGCCAATCAGAATGACGTATTATAATGAAACATACATCTACATTTGATAACTATTTTCACCACTGGGTCGATGCCACTGCTGGTGGACGTTTCGTCCCCGAGGGTATCACCAGCCCAGTAGTCAACACTTCGGTGTTGACATAAATATTAATAATGTGGTCATTTTGTTTTATAAATTTCCTGTTAACAAAAGTTTTAATTTTTTTTATTCCAGACATAGATTTCCTTAGCCGTATTTGGCACAACTTTTTGGAATTTTGGATCCTCAATGCTCTTCAACTTTGAAATTGTTTGGCTTCATAAATATTTTGATATGAGCGTCACTGATGAGTCTTATGTAGACGAAACGCGCGTCTGGCGTACTAAATTATAATCCTAGTACATTTGATAACTATTTACACCACTGGGTCGATGCCACTGCTGGTGGACGTTTCGTCCCCGAGGTTATCACCAGCCCAGTAGTCAACACCGAAGTGTTGACATGAATATTAATAATGTGGTCATTTTGTTTTATAAATCTCCTGTTAACAAAAGTTTTAAATTTTTCGAAAAACTAAGGATTTTCTTATTCCAGGCATAGATTTCCTTAGCCGTATTTGGCACAACTTTTTGGAATTTTGAATCCTCAATGCTCTTCAATTTTGTAATTGTTTGGCTTTATAAATATTTTGATATGAGCGTCACTGATGAGTCTTATGTAGACGAAACGCGCGTCTGGCGAACTAAGTTACAATCCTGGTACATTTGATAACTATCTAATATAATTATAAGTTAATGATATCATAACCGGTGGTTAAACATCACACAATAACGAATCAAATCTCGATCTCCAATTTAAGCCAATGCAGCCATTTAATTAATTTAACGTCAGTCATGTCAATTTCTTAACTAAAGATTATGACCGCTTGAAATGAAAACAGCTTTTGTAAGGACAAATATAAGTTCGGACATCTACCGTTTGAAAGAGCAATTACAATGGAAAGTTAAACTTGATTCTGAACGCACAAAAAGAAACATCACAAACAAAACAACAGTGCCATCATTTTCTCTGGAAATGTAAATTGTGCCTGTTTTACTCGTTACGCCTGAAGACGAAATGACAAACAACGGTCTACAAAAATACATTATATTCGAGGATTACTGTCTTTATCGAGGAATAGATAATAGGATTGTGGCTACAATAAACAAAAGATAGCCGTTGGTGACACAGATATTCCATAAGGTCAATTTAAATTTATTGATAGATTTTCATCTCCACCCGCCCCTCTGAAATCGTCCCGCTCCGATTTCATCCCTATTTTACTTATTTTTGATTAGAAAAATATAATATGTTTATAAAAGAACTACAAAGGGTTATTAATGACAACAAAACAGTATCTCATAGGGTAAGTTTATCAATTTAAAAAGAATGATATTATAAGAAAAAGTTTATACTGTATTATATTCTGAGTATTTCACAGGGATACTGTATTGGAGCTTAGACAGTGAAGTTAAATTGTAACAATCAATCTGAAGAATCAAAAGTGATTATTTGTTGTTAAAAAAATAATTTCAAACATAAAACAAAAAAAAGATATTGCTTCAGGTTCAGATAAGATGTATTGTAATGTTTTTACTTTAATTTACCAATATTTATCAAAAGTACCAGGTTTATAATTAAATACGTCAGACGCGCGTTTCGCCTACATCAGACTCATCAGTGACGCTCAGATAAAAACATTGGAAACCTAAACAAGTGCAATTTTCATTTATATAAACAAAATAACTTCAAACATGAAACATAAATATGTCCGCTCTAAGTTCAGATTAGATATATAAATATTTTCACTTGAATCTACTCATTTTAATTCAAATAAAGCTAGATAAAGGATTACTAGTATTTCTTACATCACACAAAACATTATGTCAGCTCTAAGTTCAGATGAAAAATATCAATGGTTTTACTTTAATTCACTCATTTTCATTTTTATAAAAATTATGACCTTTTAATAACAAACAAGAAAGATGAAAGTCTTAAAATGAAATAACAATGTGAAAATCAACATAGAAGATAACATTGATAAATCTCAGCATTACAAGAAAAGGGAAAAAAGAATTGTCGATGGATATGTCTTATCAGTTTTATTATTATTTATGTTACTTTTTTACCATTAGAAACATTTGCAATCAGTGTTTCTTTTTATCTTCTTTTGACAAATTATTTATTGAATAAAAGACTTTGCTAAAGTGGTTATATAGTATTTACCTTGCTTACTCTATCAGGCGGAGATCCGTTCTGTGAAAAAAAATCTAGAAAGATCTTTTTATATTAGAGTCCAAAAGCATTTACATGAAACGGAAAAGGTTTTTTGCTACCAACCGAAATGTTTTTTTCAGGAAGAAAAGTTAATGTTGATATCAAACTTAGTGTCATGTTTATCCTAATCCTAAGATTTATATGTTTTGTAAAATGTTTGCTGGTATTCATGATTCAGCCTCAGGGAAATAAGTAAGACCACAAAAATACTGAACTCCGATGAAAGTTCAATCGGAAAGTCCCTAATCAAATGGCAAAATCAAATGATAAACACATCAAACTGTCATATTCCTGACTTAGTACATGCATTTCCAAATGCAGAAAATTTTGGATTAAACCTGGTGTTATAGCGCTAAACCTGACACGTGTATGACAGTCGCATCAAGGTATACTGTTGATTTTTTTACTAACTGAACATTTCTATTTCACATTATTTAAGGTGGTAGACCTTGGTTCAGGGAGATAACTCTTTAAATCAGTTAAGTGTTTGTAAAAGTCAAGTTCATCAATGTATTTTAAGCATTTACCTGAAACAGATTGAAAATAATCTATGTAACCTAGAAGCTTAGAATATATTTTTGAAAATGGTTGACACAAACGTACTGATGATTTAAAGAGTTATTTCCCTTAACCTAGGTCTACCTCCTTAAGTAAATATTTATCGAAGTCGTTTAGTTCTAATATCTTCTCAGAACCGCAAAAAATGAAAGAATAGTTATAACATCGAGATGGAACTAACTTTGTTACTCCTCTTGTTAATTTAAGATTAAATGTCATATCTGGCAGTCACACACCATATAGTACAGAATTTAATCTCTGATCTACTAGTAATTTAATCATAAATCTCACTAAATTCATAAACTGTTTACCGTTTCAATATTTTAATCCAGTCACGTGACCATTTTTGAAAAGTTGAAATGAAAACAGCAATTTCAAAGACAGATTAAAGACCAAACTGATATACCGTTTGATAGGGAAAATAAAAGTAATTTCAGTATGTTGCTGTTCAATAGTAAAGACGTTTTAAAATGAGATTGAAAAAAATGATACTTGATACACTCTCAGAAACAAGACGAACCTATTTAAAACAAAACCATAGTAATACTGTATAGCGGGTTGTTTTCCCGGGTGTAGAATTTCGCGATTTTGATTGAATAAGGTACACGAAATATTTGGCAGTTATTTTTTTGGCGGATTCAAAACTTTAATCATTACCTTTGCATGTATGCTTTTAAATTGGCGGAATTTATTTTGGTGATTTTGTTCTATCCGCAAACAATTTACACCCTTCGAAAATAACCCGCTATACGGTGTCATGTCATCTGGCAGACTAAGCAGTTTCTATTCGGAACTGATCCCGAATCAAGACAAAATTACGAACAACAGCTCAAAAATTTACACAGGTAAGTTGATTTGATGTCTATCGTGGAAATACGGATAGCTAGTTGACTACGACAAGTTAAAATTATTAAATTATTGCGAAATTTTTATTATTGCGAAAAATGCGACAGAGTTGAAAACGCAATAATTTGAACTTGCATTTGAAATAATTAAATGAATTAAACAGGATTTTTCTCAAAATCGTAAAACTTTAAATCGCATTAAAGTCTAAAATGACAAAATCGCAATAATACGTGCACGCAATAATTTCTGAATTTACAGTAATTATGATACCTTTGATACTATTAACACAGTCTGTGTAATCTATGACATAGACATTCTATAACGTTTAACAAAATAACTATTGCGTTCATCAAAAGATCGTTGTCCTTTATTTAATGTTTAATGAGATAGATCCGATTAACATAGTAAGCATAATTTAAAAATTAAGTGAAAATGTATGATCTACTTGGCGGAACGTGAGGTGAAAGATTCATTCAAGCATCTCTTATTTAATTTTTTAGAATCTTCCGTGTGCATTCTACTTTTCTGAACAACTTGTGGCGAGCAGGAACACTGCTGGTTTCATTAGAAACCCGATTGATTGTTTAAAATTAAACCATCAAACTGTCAAAAAATTAAACATAATTTTGATAGTGAACTAACATTAATATTTGATTCAGAGTTTTTATTTAGGATAGTTGGTTCATTCCTAGAACTACGTATTTATATCTGTGTTGGTCATTTATTTTTTGAAACAAAGTTTCCCGTTGGTTAGTCTCTTGGGGTAGGTGCCAATCATACCACATGCAACTCGCCTTTTTAGAATCTAAAGAATCATGGGTAATTTCATTATTCGTACCCTTAAAAAGTAAAAAAAAGTCACGTCTTTGGTTCAATTTCCATTGTTTATGACATTTTTAACCAATTCCGACGTTTTGGTGTACACTTTTGAAAATATTACCCAGGATGTATTAGATTTTGAAACCGCAAATTGGACAATTTCATTATTCGTACCCCAAAATTAAAAAAAACACACAAAAAAAACGTCACGTCATTGGTTTTAATTTCCATTGTTTATGACATTTTTAACCAATTCCGACGTTTTGGTGTACACTTTTGAAAATATTACCCAGGATGCATTAGATTTTGAAACCGCAAATTGGACAATTTCATTATTCGTACCCCAAAATTAAAAAAAAAACACACAAAAAAAACGTCACGTCATTGGTTTTAATTTCCATTGTTTATGACATTTGTAACCAATTCCGACGTTTTGGTGTACACTTTTGAAGATATTACCAAGGATGCATTAGATTTTGAAACGGCAAATTGGACAATTTTTTAAGATGAGATTTGGGAAAAATTCAAGAAAACCGTTCTAACTGAGAACAATTTGGGTATCAAGTAGAAAGAAGTAAGGTACATTTCTTCGTCTTTGTTTGAAATTCCAAAGTAACATACACCAAACATATCAAGTGATACTAGTTGTCTCATTGGCAATAAATAAAGGGAACAGTTGTATACAGCTGTTCGAAATTCATAAATCGATTGAAAAAATAACAAATCTGGGTTACAAACTTGAGGGAAACACATCAAATATAAGACGAGAACTACGACACAACAGAAACACAACATTGAAATGTAACACACACACAAACGAACTATAAAATAAAAACGGCCATTTTCCTGACCTGGTGCAGGACATTTTTAGAAAAAAATGGTGGGTTGAACCTGGTTTTGTGATATGCCAAACTTCCCACTCTTATGGTAATGATAAATATAACATTAAAATGTAAATAAAACCACACCTCCTCATTTGTATAATGATTTGCTTTGCTCATGTAATTTCTTTAGTAAGTTTTGAGAGAGTGAATGTTGGGTTTCACATTTTTCTACATTTGAAAATGTCTGTACCAAGTCAGGAATATGACAGTTCTTGTCCATTCGTTTTTGATGCGTTTTGTTATTTGATTTTGCCATGTGATTATGGACTTTCCCAATTGATCTTCCTCTAAGTTCAGTATTTTTGTAATTTTACTTTTTTCTACGTGAATTGATAATACCTACTTCCACTTATGAGTCTACAGTAAACGAAACGTGCGTCATGCGTAAATACAAAATTAAATCCTCGTATCTATGATGAGTTTAATTACAACCATAAGGTCGATGCCACTGCTGGTGGAGTTTTAATATCCCGAGGGTATCACCAGCCCAGTAGTCGGCACTTCATCTGTGCTGACATGAATAATCATTGATACGCTCATATTTAAAATTAACTGTTTACAAAACTTTTGAATTTTTGAAATACTAAGGCTTTTCTACCTCAGGAAAAGATTACCTTAGCTGTATTTAGCTAAATTTGTTTTTAGGAATTTTGGTCCTCACTGCTCTTCAACTTCGTACTTTATTTGGTCTTTTTAACTTTTTTGAATTAGAGCGTCACTAATGAGTCATAAGTAGACGAAATGCGCGTTCTACGAAAACACAAAATTTAATCCTGATATCAATGATGAGTTTATTTCCAAGCATTTATACAATGTACCTGCTCGTGCATTTTACTTTCTTATTCAATGCAAAAAGGATTTTTATTGTCTACTTATTGAACCTCGAACTTATTTACCCGAAATAGGTCTTAAAGTTCAGGTTCAATATACTAAAAGTTAATCTGGCATAACTTATAGATGCGCCTTATTAAAATTAGGGAGTCCGAAATACGATCGTGAAAAAAAACACCTAGCAAAATATCATAATTTAAAATGAAAAAAATGGTTTGATTCAAATTGATTTTTGTTGCTTTAGTATCTCCGGTCAATAATCAAACGGTATTCTAATAGAAATATTAATCTGTCCCTAACCGGGCCGTGTTGGCTGCAATAGGAATTTATTTGCCAAAAAAGTCCATATCTAATTAAATTGTTGCGGCCATTATTGAGTATACATGCATGACGTTTTGTTTTTGGCATTCGTCCATCATGGAGAAAAAAAGAGGGAGAAGGGCTAGTAGCTTAAACAACAAATTCGTTCTTGTCAACTGTATTACGGCATACATTTTACCTCTAAGAACACATTTCCTTATTGTAAAGAGTGCCACTCTAAAACTGTATTAACTTGCTTAAGGTTGATTCGCTTTGCATATCGTCGTAAATATGCATTACATATTTGCCAACGAACATAAAGGAGCAATTGATTAATCAGCTTTATTGGGTGATGTGCAATCATTTATCTCCAGTTGATAATTTTCTCAAACAGTTTTCAATTTTTTATATATTTTATTTAAGAATTGAATGCTTCTTTTTGTAACTTCATTGGGTGTAAAAGCGTTGTCGTAATACACATCAGGAGTAACATTGTATCCTTTCCATCAAAAACGATAGTAGAGGGGATTATAACAGAAAAAAAACCAATCTTCATTGAGTGGAATTAACTCGTATATTTGCTGTTTCAAGATAATTTCTAACTCAGACTGGTATAATAGTTGTATTAAAAGCAAAATTTGACAAACAAATGTTGACAACAATTTATGTCATTTATTCAATTTATTTTATGGGTTTTATCTTGTTTTTAAGATATTGTCTTGCTAATGGGTTTTGTTATTACTATTCTACTATTGTCTTGGTAAAAGTCGAAAAACAATATGTTCAAATCAGTCATGTGACTTTTTCGAATAGATTTAGCTGGCCTTTCTTGTTGTTTACACATTTCAATCATCCAACTCGTGCGTAGATCTTATTTCTCTCTTATGTTTTTTAACTTATAGATGCAGTGAAATTCTCATTAAACCAGGCATCGGATAAATATACATTCGTATTTCTATTGGACAAAGCTGCGTATTTTTATATACCCGATAAGCCGACCGAATGCACCCATTTAGCGAAGGTATACTGTGGGACGGGGGAAATCCAGAAATGTCAATATTTCCATACTCAAGTGAATCATTTTTTTTTTAATAAAAGGAGACAATTGAAAAATTAATTCGAAAACAATCCAAAGACACACACAAATTAAAATATTAAAAATTCAGTCTTTTTTATATAAATTGTTCCATGTACTAGTACTGAGCACACAAGGACTAAATCTTGTAAAAAGCTATAATGTACAATTTCCATTTAAATTATGTTTTTTTATGTTTATTTTATTTCAATTTATTACATAACTGACTGATTATAAAACCAGTATTAAATATTGTTTTACTATGGTTCTTAACAACTGCTTTATTAAGATTTATAACATATTTCTTTTTGTCAGACCAGGATAAAACTAAGAAAGGATATTTTTTTCATAAATTTTTGCTTCATTCAAACGGAACACTGAAATAAAACAGTTTTGTTTTCATATTATACATTGAACTTGCAAAAATACATCACCTGAAACGTTTTGATCGAGCCAGTGAAACCTAGTTTAATACGATTTTATTCATTGATTAACATGCATAGTTTTAGAAAATAAAATCAAACAAAGCTCTACTAATTAATTGAACTGAACAGACCAGTCAACCATTATTATTTTACATTAGCACGTAACGTAGTATAGGAAAATAACAGAATAAAATAAAAAATGAATATTGTGAAGTAGCTTATGCATCTAGGTCTGTTCGATTAGAAGTTCTCAAACAAGTTGTTTGAAAAGTTCATAGCTGCAAGAGTTTACTTACTATTTTTTAAGATCTGGTCTGCATCTATTTCATGATTACCGACAGATTTAAAACATCAAATAAATATAACAAGACTTTTTTGTGCATAATACTCATTGTTCAGTTATAGATGAGGTTTGTATTAGGTTTTGATTTACACGTTTATTAAATATAAAATACTTATTAACAGTCTAATTTAGTAAAACTATCATTTGGTGTTACTCTTATGCTAAAAAAATATAATAATAAATACTGAACTTGTTTTAACTTTTTTTAATAAGACCAGTGTGAATTGGTCTGAAGTTTATTCAATATTATTCGCTCTGTAATGTGAACCATACTAATAACAGTTTGAATTCGTAATCGACAGCATATTCAAAATAGTTTAAGTAAACAATTAAAAATAAAAGCGGAGTTCATTTGGTAAAGTACGGTTAAACTGTTCTAAAGGTTCACGTATGGTTCTAACTTTTGTCGAGTTTGATTCAGACTAAAATAATAGGTTTAAAATTTGTCGATTATTGGTCGAGAATAGGTCGAATACTGTTTCAGACTGGTCTAGTAATAGTTTTGACTTTTTCAATATCAAAGATAAAGTTGGAGTGCAAATCAGTACAGTTGAGTAAAGTTAAGCGTTTAAATGAGTAAAATTGAGACCTATGCAGACTGTTTGAGTAAACAATCCGTATAGTCTACTCTTGTTCAGATATTGGTAACTTTTACTAGTTTGTTATGCTTAACAATTCAGAAAAAAATATTTACGTTTTTTTCATGTTGTGTTCATTGTCTGAAACAATCCTTTTCTAAAACAGATAGTATTTTAAAGTTTGTTGATTAAGCTTTAAGATTTTGTCTCTTTAATAAACTAATTTCGTTGAGAGAGGGAGGTTTAGGTGCAATAAAAACATTTATTTTTTTAGAAAAAACCTGTATTGAGTCTAGACATTTGTTTTAACTCGTTTCGTTGGTTTATATATACAAGTGAATTTTAACGGACTTTGTTTAATATATTTTATAACGTTGGCAGTTGGAAAATTATGAAATTTAGGTTCAGGTAAAATTATTATTTTCTGCAGTTACACGAAAATCAAACACTGAATAGTACCATATCTCCTCCATTAAATTGAAGTATTTGTATTTGTAGTATGCAACAAATAAAATTGAGAATGGAAATGGGGAATATGTCAAAGCGACAACAACCCGACCATAGAGCAGACAACAACTGAAGGCCACCAATGAGTCTTCAATGTAGCGAGAAACTCCCGCACATCGGAGGCGTCCTTCAGCTGGCCCCTTAAAAAATATGTATACCAGCTCAGTGATAATGGACGTCATACTAAACTCCGAATTATACACAAGAAACTTAAATTAAAAATCACAAGACTTACAAAGCTCAGAGGCTCCTGACTTGGGACAGGCGCAAAATTGCGGCGGGGTTAAACATGTTTATGACATTTCAACCCTCCCCCTATTCCTCTAGCCAATGTAGAAAAGTAAACGCATAACAATACGCGCATTAAAATTCAGTTCAAGAGAGGTCCGAGTCCGATGTCAGAAGATGTAACAAAAGAAAATAAACAAAATGACAATAATACATAAAACAACAACAGACAACTAGCAGTTAACTGACATGCCAGCTCCAGACCTCAATTAAACTGATTGAAAGATTATGTCTTCATCATATGCATATCAGGCACAATCCCTCCCGTTAGGGGTTTAGTAGAATACTACGAACATAATGTTTTGTTTGCAGATAAATAGTGAAAACCCTGTAGAACTACAGTATAAGTCATCCCCAACGGACATTAGGCTCTTACCAAAAGTATTTACAGACCGACAATACACTAATTAGAAAATATATATGCCGAGTTGATCATCATCAAAGTATGTGACCCGGCTGATGGGTCTTATTTAAAAAATAATTTACTGTCTCACTTCTAAGCATGCGGCATTTAAAAGAGGAAGAGCATGTCAAGACAGATCAGAAAAGGATGTTTAAAAAGGTTTTTTTTAATATGTTTTACATTTCAAACCTAGTTTTACCTATAGCATCACATACCTGTCCCTTATCAGGTAACTTGACATTAATTGTAGTACGTCATAACTTTTTTTGTTTCGTTTTATGGTAACTGTTGATTCTAACAAGTTCTTTTATTGTTCCTGTTTCATAATTCGAAACTGTTATCGACTCGTTAAAATAAAGGGCTTGACACAATGTAGACCAAAATGAATTTTTGCTAACAATTTATTTTTGCGACCTTTGCGAGTATATATATAGATTGTTGAAAACATTCAAAACTTAGATCTTTCCTGAGCTGTTTACATCAAGTAAATTTCAAAATCGCGAAATTGAATCACCGCTAAGTGGGCTACAACGAGCTAAACGAGAAATATAGTATCGGTGAACAAAAAGTTGGTTTTCAGTATCGTGTGAATACTTTAGTTGCGTAAGTGACCGAGTCACTGTTACCTCTCACCTGAAAAGTTACAATTTGTGACAGTTCATGTGTTTGTGTTCCTGATTGATTAGTTTTTATTTTCACTGAACTCTGAAAGGAGAAATACCGAATGCATTGACAGCGTACACGTTTTCTGATATGCAAAACTCCCCGGAAGTTTCAGCTCCGATCCTCATACCACTCTACACTTATGGAGTGGAGGAAAATAGTTCCGGCACGGAAACGATCACTGTACGGAGATGGCTGATGTGAAGGCATTATCCGCTTTCCAAATTCATTATTAGTCAATCAGGATTAGGAAACAATCGGTAAAATGACAGATCAATCGATTGTATTGCTATCAAAAGAATTTAGACATCGAAAAAATGTCGTTTGTTAGTTGAGACACCGATACATCGTATCGATCAACCACTTTGCGGTGGTGATCGTAAAAACTATGAAGTGTCAATTTAAGTCGGCTGTCCTCAAAACTCTTTTGGCGAAGTTTTGTGTAAGGAGAAAGCTCATGTTAAGTTAGTCTGTATAGTAATAGTGAAGTGACCACTGGAGGCATTTACAGCAACGGTTTGAACTCTACCCGATATTAAAGCGAAATCTAGATTATATGAATTATTTCCGAAACTCGTACATGTATTACGGATTTACCACCATTGTATCGGTAATTGTGCAGCAGTAATGCATGTGTACCAGCATATATCCATTCAAATGGTTATATATATGTCTGGTGTTTAAATATTTCATAAAGTTGAAAACTTTATTTCGAGTTTATATTTTCCGATTGTAATCGGTAAAATCATTCTATTGTACGCTCATCGTATTCAACTCTAAGTTCAGATGACATGTATAAATGGTTTCTTTTTGTATCAATTTATTTTTATTCATACAAACATGATGAAAATATATATTCTGAAATAAAATTTAAAAAAAAAGATTTAAATGTTACACAAGGTAAAAACCAACTTGAACGATGGCATTTCTATCTGCATGTCAAACCGAGGAAAAGTCCATGATAATTTATTGGTGTACCTTCTGTTAGTGTAATTACGTCTATAAAATGGATGCTTACCAAGAAATTTGAGATGAAAAGTGTGATAAAAACTGATCGCTCCTGTTTATATTTTATATTCTAAGAATGTTTCCTTCCGCTTTATTTTATTTAGGAATGTTCTTTTTCATACATGTTGCGTTCTCGAAATTTATTTATTATAAGCCTGGTGGTGATAATGACCACCAAGTTAACAACCTAATTGGTCCAAGTGAAGACTTGGTTGTCCAAGCGTTAGCATTACACACCTACATGTATTTCCATTTATGTGGGTATAAATAGAATGAAGCCAAAATATTTTACGGTTCTATGTAAAATATGGAAATACCAATTAAGCAGAACCAATGCTGAATAAAAGACAACTTATCAAAAGTCAAGACACTTTTGGGGTCAAATATACGTTTAATCGTTTGTTTGCTGAAAAGGAATAAATGTCAACATTTAAATTCGAAAATAACGGTCTCTAATTTACTTATCTGATGAATTATTCATTAAATTTGTTTACAATTTTATCATGTCTGCCTTTAAATTATCAATGATAATTGTTATTATCCCTATAATTATAATCCTTACCATAAGTATTATTCATTATTATTATCATAACTAATGTTATAATTTCTTATTTTTATAATTCTAATGAATATCATTGATATGGGGACGAAGTCCCCAATTACGGTAGAAAAATCAATAAAAAAAAATAAAAAATCGGGAAAATTTCCCGAATTTTTATTCTACTAATGAACTCAAAATCGTTAACTTTTCTTTCAGATCTAGTTCCTGTTCCGGTTTTCCCCGCATTTGCGCAGAAATCTGTCTTGTTTGCATGAGACTTTGAAAAGAAAATTATATGTATCAGTCTAGTAAAATATAAGATTGGAACTCAATACAATTTCATTTTTAATAATTGTTTGATTTGAAAAAAAACGTTACCTGACAGGAAGCGTTTCCTTTGTTTACATTGAATATGACGTCATAATTTAAACAACGTCACAGCTAAATCCCTAACCACAGAACCGAAATCGGGAACGTTACGGTATTTCCGTTTCCTTTATTAACATGTTTGAGGTAAGAAAATAATACATACAGACTTCGTCCCCATTCACAGGTTATGCCTGCCTCATATTACTATAATTGGTATCATCGCATATAAACCAATGAAAACACTCACGTTGTTGAATAATTATTTTTATTTTTTTAAGTTTTACAATCTAAAAAAGTTTACTTATATAAACGTTTTATTTTGTATATAAGACCAGTAAACAAACATTGACATAAAACGGAACTGGCCCTTTTGCCATCAGCCATGGAAGAGAGTAAATTATGATATCAAACGAAGTGTCATATATATCCTATACCAAAGTAATACATTTTATGAAAAATGTTTACATACTAGTATTAAGCCTTTAAGTTAGGGAAAGGTATAAAGATGACTTTTGGACATTTTTGAAGCAAATATTATTCCATTTGCTACAAATTTGGAATGAAAATAAGTCTTTTAGTGCTAATACCGTATCAGATCTATAAAATACTACACAGTTAAGTGATACCGTATATAGGGTTATTTTTGCGGACGTAAAATTTCGCGATTTACCTTGAATAATGTGTATGAAATGTTTTTGCGGCTTCAAGACTTTTATCAATACCTTTGCATGTACACTTTTAAATTGCCGGAATTTATTTAGGCGATTTTGTTCTATCCGCAAATATAAGCCAAAATAAATACCCCTGCAAAAGAAACCTCTATACGGTATTCTAGGATGTCTCTATCGAGGAAATTAGGATACGATTATGGCTACGACACGTGTTACATAGTCGTGTTCATCTTTGAAATAGATATTCCATAACAGTCAATTAAATAACAACTGCATCCTCAAAAAGGGGTTACTTTTTTTTATTTCATGTTTCACATCAGAAAATGAAGGCAGTAGTAAGTACAAACGAACCAATCATATCGGTATAACAAAGGACCAAAAAGACAACATTTAGTGAATTAATCTAGGAATATTTGTTATAATTACGAAAAAGAAAGAAAATCAGGCGAACGATACATGATACGTCATTCTCAAATCCTGGATATTAATATTCCACCCAATTTTATAACAAAGAATTATTAGCATGATTATAAAAATGTCTACCGACCAGGAAACCAAAATTTAGGCGACAGTAGTTTGCTTATGCTCAATTCTCGTATATCGACGAAATATAAAAATCAGGGTAACAATCTAATTAACACACAAATCTCAAAAGCAGCGACACCGAGTGAATAATTTTGCATGAGCGTGATAATCGTCTCTTGACATACATCAATCACCCGCCAAGCGAACTTACCCTAAATAAAAATGTCTAAATTGGGAATACGACACAATCTGTAAAGTTACAGATGTAACGACACACTTTTATTTAAAGAAATAGGACCGCGAAAACATATCACTTACGGTCGATAAACCGACACATCATTACGGTCAACCAATTTTTGTCAGGTTGTAAAAAAAACCCTATTTCATTATTTATTCGAAGCAGCATTGTGAACGAAGCTGATGTTCGTCAATACATTCCATAGAGTAATAATGAAGTGAATTTCTCATCACTGGAGACATTTAAAGCAACTTTAAAAACTCTCGAGACTAGCAAATCCTAGCGTATACCATCCACTACTTCCCCCCGCGCATGAAATGTACTCATTATGGAAATTTGGTTTTGTACTCTGTGGATAATGAAAACCATTAATTGATTGATCGTTTGCAGCAGTAATGCATGTGTTTCAAGATATAACCTTATATCTGTATTTGCAAACATATAGGCAGATATAAGCTAAGACTTATTCCACACTTATTCCCGATAAGACTATGTAAAACAGTTCAAACGAGAAAACTAACGGCCTTATTTATGTAAAAAAATGAACGAAAAACAAATATGTAACAAATAAACAAACAAAAACTGATTTAAAAAAGCTATATATGTATATTAAATAAGCGCAAAAGTAATACCATTATTTGTGCAACTTTAATAACTGTCAAAATTTAAATTAAGCTTATATCTTTTGACACAAATTTAAGAATTAAAAAAAAAGTTTCACTAGCGTAGGAATATTATATTTACCTTGTTATCTTTCTCTGGCGCAGATCCTGTCTGTGAAAAAATTATGAATTGACCTTTTTATATGAGACCAGAAAAAAACAACATTTACATGAAACGGAAGATATTCTTTTGCCACCAGCCAGATTGGTTTTCTATCAGGAAAATAGTAAATTTTGATATCTAACTTAGTTATATGTTTTTAGTCAAATGCTTAGCTAGTATACACGATTTAGCCAGAGGTAAAGATAAGATTTTGAATTTTGCCAGCAAATCATTTGCTTTCTGAAATTTGATCAGTCAAAATTTATTGAATATGTTATACGTGTGAAGTGCGAATAAGTACGGGTAACATTGAGGTCAAATATATATATATGTTGATCAGACCTGCAAACAATGACTAGAATACAAAACAAATAATCAATAGCACATGCATTGATCCTTTGTTATGTCAAATAAGTTGCCTACCAGAAGACAATATCTAGCACACATGCAAGTTTTAACATGCAAGAAATCGTACACCATAACTTAGAGCGTCATAGTAATATTATCGTCACACTTCTGGACAGCATGAAAGCATTTGATACTCTATGGCACAAAGGACTATTAGTTAAGTTATATATATATGGAGTTCGGGGATTAACTTGTTTGTTGATCTATGAAATGTACCAGAACATGCGAAGCTGTGTGCAATTTAAAGGAAAGTGTTCAAAATGGTTCAACCTCAAAAGAGGCGTAAGACAAGGTGGGGTGCTGTCTGCTGTTTTTTTTTTATTTAGTGTTCATTAACGATCTTCTTAGACAATTAGATGAAAGTCCTTAAGGAAGTATGCTATTCAATCTTCGCGTAAGCAGTACCGTACAAGCGGACGACATTGCTCTTATATCTACAACATCAAAAGGTATGAAAACTGTAATAGACATTTGCCAAACATATAGCGAAAATTGGGGCTTCAAATTCTCATCAGCAAAAAGTGAAGTACTGAAATTTTGTTCTTCGAAGTGTGCTAACATAAGTCAACCATTGAAACTTTACGGCGCGGACATTCCAGAAGCATGTTGGAATTATATTAAATGCCGAATTTAAGAGCATGTCAAGAACTTTAAATGCATGCCGAATTTTGCGTGCAACTGCGTTATCTGTAATGAAATCCGGAATACACCCATCCTTCCTCAATCCATTAACGTGCTCCAAAATAGTATTTCAGATGTGTTATTCAAAGGCAATGTTTGTCTGTGAGCTTTGGTATGGTCTTTCAAGTACTGAATTAACAATGTTAGAACGTTCTCACAAATATATATGTAAAATAATTCAAGGGCTTCCTGCACGAACACGATCCCACAAGTGCACACGCCTACTCGGTTGGCTTCCTTTGGAGTGCTATATTGACAAGTGTAAGTTACAACTTTTTGGAAGAGTATGTAGAATGGAAAATGACTTATTACCAAAACGTATGCTATTACTACGACTTTTAGAATTTAGAAACAAATGTGCCAAAAAGCAAGATGTTTTTGAACCAGATCTAATCAGAATAGCCGTTAAATATGATTTGATAAACTTTGTTGAAGATTTCGTGAAATCAGGCAGCTTCCCAAGTAAAGCTGTTTGGAACAGATGTATTTCCACTTCCATAGCGAATTCTGAAAACAACAGTAGCAACAAAGAATATCAGTTGACAGTGACTATGAAATTTTCCGTAAAATTCACAAACACATTGTACCACACAGAGCTTGGGTTATTGCTAAAACTAATCCGAACTTCAGAGAAGGAGCTAAAAATATTGTTGACCTATATTCCGTCATCCGAACAGAAGAGTCGCCTCTCTTATGCGATAAATGTGGACAGTTTTTACTCTTTGCTGGGGTTGTTGTCTGTTTGGCACATTCCCTTTTTCTATTCTCTATTAGGTTTTCTTCTCAGTTCAGGTTTTTTGTGATTTTACTTTCTACTAAAATAATTATTAATTATCATACAGTTTTTCTTACATTCCATATGTTTTTTTTTATTTATCAAAATAATTATCCAACTTCTTTCAAAAAAAAAAAAAAAAAAAGAATATTGGAAAAATACTTTTAGCTGCCATTATAAATTCCACTTCTTCGATGTACAACTGAGTCTTTAATCCTTGGAAACAAGCCAAAAAAGAGGGTTTATTCATTAAATCACAATACAATTTTGACAAAACTAACGTCATGCTTACTTAATGTACACCAACTGATAAGCGTATTGTTTACGCCTGTAATTGCTACAAATTTACGCATCCGTCTATTTAACAACAATTTGAACACATGACTACAAGTTATGATACAGTTGTCGACCTTTCACCGAAAAACAAATTTACTTTTGTATCATTTGTCGTTTAATAATCGGGAAACATACATTTATGTACATATCAATCAGCCTGATTGATTACATGTGAATATTTAAAACTACTTCTTCCATTTCCGATGAAAATACACTAAAAAATTTCAAGAAAAAACATAGTAGACTACATTATAATAGACTCATTCATTTTAATAAATACATAGCTATATTTTTAAGAAAGTACTATTTCTTAACGAAGACAACACATGACTGGAACTAAGTAATAATGAATGGAACTTTTAAAGCAGCAGCAAAGTGATTGTTGCATTTTGGACCAAAAATTCCAGATTGATTGGTATGACCAAGAAGAAAATTGTTTGGGAGAAAATAACTCTGGAATTGAGGTGGAAACAAAATGGGAAATATTACTATTCAATAAACTGTCTGAAGTTTATGATTTAAAACCGAATGCTATTCAAGTTGTAGCCAGAAGAGACCGTCTATAAAAAATATAAAACAAAAATACCGAAATCTGAGACAAATTAAAACAGAGGAAGTCCATACAAACTGTATATGTAGTGGCGTCGATACAGTGGTTATAAAAATCATCAAAGATGATAGGCTTGAATTTTGTTTGCCAGACGCATGTCTACATTCATCATCTGGATCCAAGCAATATTGTATGAGTGGCCGTTTGTGTCATTGGCGGCATGAACATACCGTATGAAATTTTCAACGCGTTGGTTTTTACTTTTAACGCGTTGGTTTCAATTTCAACGCGTTGGTCTTCACTTTCAATGCGTTGGTTTGTAATTCATACAGTATGAAAACCCAACGCGTTGGTTTTTAATTCCATACCGTAAGTTTTTAACTTCTGTCTATCAATCAGCATCTTTGTAACAAAGTACAATCTAATCAACCGTTTGGACGGACTCCAGATTGTTGTTAAGTTTCGTTGGAAACATATCTAACTAAGCTAGACATCACGTGACTTTTGTGACGTATTCTAGCCGCCATTTTGTATTATATTTCCCCATATAAAATGCATAGATGCTTCAATAAAGCTAAATTTTCTCATAAACCTGACACGTTTTCTAAGTTTTGCAAATCAATCCTTGATATTTAAACATATTTCTATCAAACAATGTTGGTCCTAACAGTTTAATTTTTGATTAAAGTCTGTCATTTTAGACATGTAAAAACCCGTACTTTTCTCTTCATTTCTCTGTTGCCTCCATGCTAAATTACCGATACCCATGTCTACTTGTACAAGAAATAAAAAAATTCCGTACATAAAAAAAAAAACTTTGCAAATCGATTAAATGTATTTAAACATATATCTGGCGAAGAATACTACTTTAAATAGAGTAATTTCAAGTCAAAGTCTATCAAACATCGATTTAAAAAAGGGAATTTTTCTGGATTTTTCAAAATGGAGGATGATGTATATGGAAATGTAGCATCCAATCAAGGATTTGTAAACTTAGACTTCCTTGATTAAATTAATATTTTCATGCAGAATCTCTGTTTCTGTTCTTTTCTTTGGTGATATTTCGATATGATTGATTTCAAAATTTCTTGATAAAAAAAAATATTTAAAGTGTGACACGAGAACATTTTTTTGACAGATATCCAGGATATACTGTTACCAGAAAATATTTTGCAATAAAATTACAATAAATTTTTTCTCTTCTTTTTTTTTAAAGGTGTTTTTCTGTATATTTTATCTTTCTTTAAAAATATATTCATACATCCCTTTTAGAACAAAAAATGTTTTCTTCCCATGAGAAAAAAAAAACCCCAACGGCCAACAATAATATAGATAAATATTCTGCCCATTAAAATTACATCCCTTTACAGAACAGGTGAACTCTTACTTGGGTTATAATGTTACAAAACAATATATTGTCAGGTAGACGTGCAAATCAAAAGCAACCAGGTGACATTAAACATACTGTGTACACATGTATTACCAGAGTTTAAATTTTACAATATACAAAAGTTTTCACAAATGTACAAATAAACTTTCTCTAAATTTCCCGTTTCTAATCAGAAGAAGTATCTATCATGATAAACTTTAAGAAAATATGAATATTATGAAAATGTCTTTTAAAAAATAATTTTTGCTTCAAAGATCACTGGGGTAAAGCTGATGACCGTAACTGCATTCAAGATGTCGGACAAAAAATTAGGTCAGTATTTGTTTTGTTTGTTTAAGTGTTTCTATATCATTTTCTTTACAAAACATACATTGGTACGATGTAAATTCATAAAAGATTCACACGGAAATCACAAATAACCACCGAGAAATGTGTATGAAACTGGAAATTGGATAAGAAAAAATCGCTAAGATGACCGTAAATCGTGATTAAAATATTTTCAAGATGACCGTAACATATAACAAGGATGACCGTGATTGGTAAATAGATGACCGTAATTTGTGAAGGATGACCGTAACATTTAAAGGATGACCATCAATTCTAAGAAATATCCGTATTTATATTACCCCCTTCTGTATCAAATAGTAAATCGTGTTGGTATTAAACGTATTTTTAAGACTGCATTATCCTATAGGTAGAAGAAAAATACATATTTCACCATATGTAGCCTCCAAGTACAAGTCAAATTTTTTTTTCTGGGATTCCTATATCATATAATACATACACCTTTTTAAAAATGCCAAAGCATGTACACCCATTGACATTATATCTTTTCAACTACCATTTCAAAATAATGCACTTTATTTCAGATAGGTACATGTCTTATCGCTATACCACCTAAAATTTCACGTCATTTAATGTAGACAGCATTTTGATACAAACATTTAGTTTTAGAAATAAAGTTTTCGATGAAAACATTGGTCATTCTGCGTATCGGTTTGTACATTTCGGAGTTGAAGTAACTAAACTTAAAATAATGTAAGGATTAGGTTAAAGGCCGAATATAAATTTAGAAGAACAAACTATATCAAAAAGTCAGTGGCGATTATGTAGAAAAAGATTGTCAAACAGAATTAAAAAATGAACTTTATTAGGTCGTTAGTTTTCTTGTTTTGAATTGTTTTACAATGTTAATTAGGTGTCTTTTAGCTGACTGTGTGGTATGGGCTTTGCTCATTGTTGAAGGTCGTACGGTGACCTATAGTTGTAAAAGTTCTGTGACATTTTGGTCTCTTTTGGAGAGATGTCTCATTGGCAATCATAATACATCTTCTTTTTTATATTTATGAACTATTGCCAAATATTGAAGCAAAACTAAAAGAGATAGGGCGATACGAAGACGTTATTTCCGTATTGAAATCCATATGTAATGGAATATTTACTGAATATATTGCTTTTCATTTATTACTGGATGTCGGAAGGTTTTAATCCCAGTCAACAATATACTTCATAAGATATGTTCCAGAAACATTGGCATTCTGGATTACTATAAAGAAACTGTTCGAGGGTAAGGGAGTTATAAAGCAAAAGGACTATCAGCTGAAATCATACCAGTAAAACCAACTGAATGCAAAATAAATTTTGCAGGTCCATCGGATCCGGTGTTGTCAAGGGAATGTGTCATTTTTTGGCAGATGTTTTGAAAATTTTAATGTGCTTCCTCTGGAATCATACACATGGGCTCGATTACTGGATATTCATATGTTTAGGTGTCATACCACCAATTACGCCCTTAAATTTAGAACGTATGTGAAAGTAGGCCTACTCGGACAAAAAATAGTGCATTTGATGTCATTGTTTACTTAAACTAACCAACAAATTGGCGGAAATGAAACTTTTGGTGAAAGAGAAATAAAGAAAAAAGACCATTTTGAGCTAAAATTTACTTGTTTATGAGTTTACATTCAAAATTGAGGATTAATGCACACCATAGTATACTAATTTAAGATTTCCAGAAAACCAGGGGTTATTTTTAGTGGTACCTCTATTCGGAAGACCTTTTCTTTTTTATATGATATTAAATACCTGTTGAAAATTGGCATGTAGAAAGCTGATACATGTACAATTCAGGATATACCTGGTTTCTATGAAGTTTAACTTAAGGTAAAATATTTAGAAAGCTGTGAAAATTGTAAAATTTGGTTGAACAGATAGGGACTTTTAATTGGTGGTATGACACCTTTAATGAACCGGATTTTTGTTTCTTCAACTTTTTCGTCGTATCGATGTCAATTTGTATTCAAATATAAATGTCGTTATCAATACATATTTAATGATTTACGAGAAATATGAAATTTACTATCATTGTCATAAACTCAAAATACGGCAAATAGTTAAAGAAATTGATTAAATATATTTATATCTGCTAATCGAGTCCCTATTGAGACAAACTCAACAAAAAGCTATGCTTACAATTATAGATATTTCTTAGAATAGACGGTCATCCTTTACATATTACGGTCATCTTTTAACCAATTACGGTCACCCTTGTTATGAATCGCTGATCCTGTTACGGTCATCTCGATTATGATTTACGGTCATCTTAGCGATTTTTTCAAATCCAATTTTCTGTTTAAAACACATTTCTGGGTAGTAATTTGTGATTTCCATGTGAATCTTTTATAAATTTACATCGTACAAAAGTATGCTTTGTAGAGAAAATGATATAGAAACACTTAAACAGACAATACAAATACTGACCTAATTTTTTGTCCGACATCTGTGGATGACAATGAATGCAGATACGGTCATCAGCTTTACCCAAGTGAAAGATATTCAAATATTTTCATTTTTCCATAATTATTATAAAGAAATATATAAAAATAAAGAGTTTCCCCGAATGTATGGGACGCACCTAAATGTCGGGGTGTTTCGCCGAACTATCAAGACCATTCCTGACACGTAGGTATCTGTTACAAACTTACACGACTGCGTTCATACAATGATAGGACATTCCAGATAATTGAGGATAGTAATCCGACTTTTTCACTTTTCGTGTCTTATCGCTGTCTGATCTCAAACGGGAGCAATAATCGGCAATGTGTGAGCCCACGACCAAGGAATATTATTTTCTCCTCTCTCCCGAAAGACAATGTGTTGAGCCACCCACTGAATGTTCCATTTTAAGGTGCTGGTTTTTTTTGTAAGAGTTAGTTTTTAGACTAAAGTTCAAATACATATAGGAAGAAATGTAATTAATTGATGATTATTTGTGTTGAAGAAATGCAGTTCGTGAACCTGAGAATAGCTGTGGTTTTTTTTAATGAAATTTGATATGTTCATGGTTATTTGAACAATGGCTTGATATTGATCATTATTAATATCTTTACACCTGCTCTGCAAGATTTTTGTGATGCTTAGGGTAGTAAGCATTGGCAATTTTAAGTTGTGTGCTTTGTGCTCTTAAAAGTTTAGATGGCAAAACGCTTTTGTTAAAAACAAAAATTTTAACTCGCTATGAAGATATTTTCTGAATGTTCCAAGTAAGAAGCATGTTGTTTTGTGGTTGTCTTTTTTTGGTGCAGTTCATATTTGCTTTTTGTTTCTGGTTTAAAGTTAAGTTATATTTGTTTTTCCTGTTTAAATTGTTTTATAACAGTGTTTTGGTGCCCTTAGTAGGATGATGTCCAATGTTACCCAAGCCTTTGTTATGAAGGCTGTATTTTAACCTATAACTGCTAACATTGACTACACTGTGTCTAACACTTCATGGAGAATTGTCTAATTATTTTCCCACCATATTTAAAAAGATATCCCCCCCTGACATTTGACTAGTTTATTAGAATAATCTACATGTATATAAATAAAGACTTCATCTCAATTCCAGTATGAAAAAAAAAACATTAGATAGCCTGCTTTGTACATCATGTACATCTTCCCTAGAATCAGAATCTTAAATAAAATGCTAGTTATACTACTTTTATAGATTTTATTTTTGACAAATCTCGTTTCCGAATATAAATCGCCTTGTTTACATGAAATCTTATCTCATGAATTAACACAGCTGGTTTCAACGTTTGGCTCTAATTAAAATAACTACGGATATATGTAAGGTAAATATTAGCAGCGTGCAAGGAAGTATTCAAATGCTCATTAACATAGCTTGCGTCATGATAAATTTTGCATCTCTATAGCAACTTAAGATGCTAATGCTTATTCAACAGGTCAATTGATAAGCTATTGCGCATGTATATGAAAGGTGGCAATAGAAAGGACAGATGTATTCGGAATAACATCCGGTGTTCTGAAAGACTACGGACATCGTCCAATATATACTGCGTAAACTCTCAGGGGTTTACGCAATAAAACTATCCAGCAAGAGAGAAAAAATGATAGGTCAATATAAGAAACCTACAAGGCAACTTCAGTTCAATTTCAATATTTAGACTATTCTAATGGATTTGTCAAATGTCAGAGGGAATATCTTTTTAAATGTGGTATGAATACAAATGAGATAACTCTCTATCAAGACACAGTGTGGTCAACGTTAGCAATTATAGGTTATAAATTATAATACGGCATTCAATACAAAGGCATTGCTCACATCAGACTGCATCCTACTAAGGGCACCAAAACACGGTTATAAAACAATCTAAACAGGAAAATACAAATCCAATTTCACTTCAAACCAGAGACAAAAAGCAAATATGAACTGCACAAAAAAAGACACCCCTTAACAATATGCTTCTGACTTGGGACATACATACATACCATAAGACAGAAGTGAAATTTACCATGTAAAAGAAACCCTTTAAAAGTGAATGAAACAATCGTGTAAAGATAAAAAAAAAAAAAAAAAAAAAAAGGAAACCTTACAACAGTTCATAAATGTGGCCTTCAACTAATATTTAGGTGCTGGGTATTCAGTGGCAATTTCAGGTTTGACCATGTTATTATTTTTTTTTCAATTTTGTTTGTTTATTTGTAAGTACAAGGTGTAAGCCGCTGTATCAAGGCTATAAATAGGTTTCTTTATGAAATGGTTTCGGTCATCAAGGTGAAGAGGATACAGTGCAATTCAAATTTTATATATTAACAATCAAACTTGAAGGCCTTTTTCATGACTCACATTTTAAAATATAATGAACATTCAAATAAAAAGGAACATTCGGAAAATATCTTCAAAGCAAGTGAAAGTTTTAAAAAGTATTTGTGTTTTTAACAAAAGAGGTTTGTCATCTAAAACTTGTAAGAGCACAACGCACACAACTTCAAACAGCCAATGCTAAATACCCTAAGCATCACAAAAACCTTGCAGAGCAGGTGTAAAGATCCTAATAATGACCTATACCAAGCCATTATTCAAATAACCATGAACAAATCAAATTTCAATCAAAACAGCTATTTTACAGATTCACGTATTGCATTTCTTAAACACAAAAAATCATAAATTGATTAGATTTCTTCACATTTGCAATTGAACTTTAGCGTAAAAACTAACTCTTATATAAAAAAAAAAACAGCACCTTAGAATGGAACATCCAGTAGGGGTGACTTAACATGTTGTCTTTCGGGAGAGAGGAGAGAAACAAAAATATATTCCTTTAACAAAGATTCCTTAAAAAAATATTTCACCCACAATGAACAGTATATAGTTTCTTTAAGTAAACATTCAATGTCAGTTTCTAATTCGTATACAACACAAATAATCTAAAACAATGCATCTTTATTAAAACAATTATCTAATATTTAATGCCAGACAAGCATTTGGGTTTACGATTGCATTTCTTTTTTTTTAAAGAAAGAAACTTGTAAACATTCGCAGACGGGCTGCGAACATTTCCACCATATTTATACTTTACCACCAATCTTAAGAAAACTCCGGAGGCTCTCCAAATGTGAGATGACGACTAGATATTTTTAGAAAATACTTTGTAACAAACATTTTGATTGGTTGACAAAAGTACAAAACTTACGGTATGGAATTGAAAACCAACGCGTTGGTTTTTCATACCGTATGTATTACGGATCAACGCGTTGCAATTGAAAACCAATGCGTTGAAAGTAAAACTAACGCGTTGAAAGTAAAATACAAACTCGTTGAAAATAAAAACCAACGTGTTGAAAATTTCATACTGTATGTTCATACCGCCAATGACATGAACGGTCACTCATAATGTTGTAGTGTAGTATATTGTACTTTAAACTTTAATTTTTAAATTTCTTTTTCTTTGTAGAATCTTTGAAACGTCAAATCAATGGTGAAGCTGAAGAGTATTATAGGGAAAACGGTACTATTACATTTTCCCAGCATTAGGTTGGCCTTTTGTGTACTCAAGACAGGTGAAGGAAGTCAACTTAGGAGGGCTGTGATTGGATGTAAGGGTACAATATATTTTTTTATTTATCTATGAATAACTGCATTGTGTTTTACAATACATGTATAAATTTTAAAACCTATTGAAATATTTTCTAGAGAATTATTCGAAAAGGCTTCCAAAATTTCATAAATTTTTAAAATAGATTAATAAAGTACTAACATCACACATAACTGTTTTATTCAGGTCTTTATTATAAAAACTGGTAAATTTAGAAAATGTTAGTATTGTCGCCTACGGCAGAATAAATACATTGTAGTACCGTTTTCCCTGAAAACCGAAAATTTGAAATAATGTAAAAAAAATGGGTGAGGACAGCCAAGCCTTGTGTTTTGTCAATTTTCGTCTGCTAACATACACCATGATCGAGGCAGATACAGTTTTCGATATAATCAAATACAAAAAACAGCGACTTTAATATCAACAGGGTTGTAAAATTTAATTTTTAATTTTTTTTTCTAATTTTATTTTTTCCGAATAAGTTAATTTAACTAATTCATTGCTATTATATCTGATAAAAGTACATTTTGTTTTAAATTCACGATTTTTTAAAGCTATTTAAATTGTATTTCAATTAAAACACCTTCCTTTGAAAGCCCAGTACCTGTATATTGAGAAACACACATAATATAAACTACCTTAAATTTATGTTGTTAATAAAAGTGAAAAAAAAATATGTGGTATACGGCAGCGAGACATCAACTAAACCAAACTTCATACACTGATCGTTTCCGTTCCGGAACTATTTTCCTTTACTCCTTCAAAATCTCCGTAAAATGATCGTTTCCGTTCCGGAACTATTTTCCTTTACTCCATAACAAACTCCATATAGTGATCGTTTTCGTGCCGGAACTATTTTTCTTTACTCCATCAGTGTAGAGTAGTATGCGGATCGGAGCTTGAACTGCCAGGGAGTTTACAACTAAACGACACGAAGTTGCACCATTATTAACATATTACGGTTGGACTCACACGTTCTATTAATCTATTAAGTTCAAAATAATATAAAAAATAATAAAAAGAATTAATAAATAAAAAGATGAATTGTCATTGAAACAACTATCCACATAAAACTTATCTAGTTGTTTAGGTACATAATAACATAATGACATAAGACGTAGAGCCTCGGAGCCAGTGGCCTAACAAGTTATATAAACCACGCAATTACTCGTATAAAACAATTCAAAAGAGAAAGACATCGGAATGATTTCTAGACAAAATAATAAACGAAAACACCACTAACCACATCAACAATACAAACAAGACCGTCCTGAACCCCATTTACGTTACACCATCAAACTTTAACATGTTATCCGAATGCACATCAGAGTGCCATATGCAATCGCATTTTAGAGTGTCATAGCATTGCACTTTGACGTATCATCTTATCGCACTTTAACGTTCAATTTGATCGCGAATAACCACTTTAGCCTCTGGCACAATCACACTTTAGCGTTAGCATCTCACTTTAGAGAACAATCGCACTAAAGAGTCTTACATATTAATACATGTATAGTCTTACTATCAATTGTTTTTGACATGCACACGTATTAAAATTACGGTTTTGATACACCGCCATGAATCTTAGGTTTTATCTTTGTTTTCAATTAAGACTTGTAAGCCTCAAATTTATGTCCGGCCTCAAATCTATGTCCTTTCCGCAAATCTATGGCCTTTTTAATATTGCGTCATAGACGTTCCACGTCTATGTCCTTTATTGTTTCAAATCTAGGTCCTGTATTGTCTCATATCTATGTCCTTTATCTACTATTGTATTAAACGCCTTTTTAAAGAATTTTATTGGTGTATAAACTGGACCAATTCACTCACAAACATGTGAGTGACTTGCAATTGGTGCAGTTTAAAAATATGATACAGTTATTTGTGTGTAAACATGGTATACAATATATATGATCTGTTTAGTAGCTGTAAACTAAATATCTTAAATTGCCGGCATCAATTTCTTTGCGATTTAATGAATCCAGTTTTACCGGTTTCGTCTACATGATGACACTGGACACGAAAGATTTAGTTTTCGTTCCCACATAACACCTATCTCTTAAGATCTGGTCAGACTGAGAACTGTAAACTAAAGAACTGGCGGCATCAAGATCTATGCTTACGATTTGAGAAATCCAGTTTTACGGGTTTCGTCTACATGATGACAAAGGACATAAAATATAAGTTTTCATTCGGACACAACACATATCACTTAAATAACCTGATAAGGTTCGCTCGTGACCTCTGTAGGGAAGCAAGGGTATTGACTTGTATGTCGACAAACACGATGATTAAAAGTGTACAATTTAAACAAATAACATAATTTAGCTTACAGCTTTGAAAAGGATGAAGAAAAAAGGGTTGAACTCTCGAACTGGCTTCCAGTAATGGTTTTAATGTCGATAGAAAGATATTTATTTCATCAAAAGGTTCAATTACATTTCCGAGTTAATTTAAGAGTTATCTTCCTCGTCACAGCATATACAAGGATAGGAAACTGATATGTTCTTAGACAGGACAACCGGCCACCAAAGAAGTAAGTGACATGTTATTCTAACCCATCAAACTTTAAATTAGAAATATCATCATAACACTTTCGGTTTAAAATATTACTTTCGGTAACTTTACTATTATATATACTGACAAAAAGAACTTTACAACAAAATGTAAAATCACAAAAATACTGAACTCCGCTATGAACAATGGTTTGAAGTTGTTAGCCATGTTTATTTTTTAGCTTTCACATCGTATTGCTTATACAGAAGTTTTTAACTAAAACATCCTTAAATGTTTTATTTCTACTTCTACATTTAAAAGGAATTAAAATTTGGAAACTGAAAAAAAAATCCATCATGAATCTAGATTTTAAAGTTTAAAAGATATAATAGGATGTGATATGAGTGTCAATGAGACAACTATTCACCAAAGACATAATTTGTAAAAGTGCATCATTATAGGTCAAAATACGGATTTTAGCACAGAGCCTTTGCTAACACTGAACAGCAAGCTATAAAGGGCCCCCAAAAATGGGAATAAATGGATGTTGTAACATCTTTTATCTTGGAAACAATGGCTTTATTATGAAATCAGCATGGCATAATTTAATAACCGTATGGATTCAGGTGTTTTATTTTTAGCGAAAGAGTGACAGAGACCTTTTAGGAACTGAATTTATATCTAACATATTAGTCCTGAAGAAATAAGTTTGTTTATTGTTTTTTCGTTTTAGCTTCAAATTGTAATAATATCTATGAACATAATCAGATTTATGTATATCCAATTCACTAAGATAGTATAAAGACTTTATCAATAATTGTGTAAAATATGTTTTTATTTTTTATGATGGGAAACCCATCTTTGAGGGGAATGACAATATGTACATTTCTTAGTAAATATCTACTAGTATGTTGTTTATAAAAAAATAATCATAAGTTTAATCTTTAAGGTTGATCCTCTTAATTTTTATTCGTAATTTGATTAGATAATTTTGAAATATAATGGTTGAAATATAACATTCCTGTTATTTGGACTGTGTCTATTTTGCATTTCAACGAAACAGGTCTTTCTTAATAGATGGCGTATTTTAAACTGGCCGTCCTTTCCATTACCGTGTTAATTGGATTATTGCATGGTCCTGTCCTAGTTAGCTGTCAGTTTCCAGCACCACCAAAATAAGGACCTCCCACTTTCGTTCCTCAAGGTGGCAGGCTCAGTATATTGCCTGTACCTGTACCCAGACCGGTTCCTGTTGAGGGTAGACGTTTTGATGAAAGACGAACATTTTTACTGCTCGAAGATGATGGATTACAGGACGGTGGATTTGACGGTGGATTTGGCGGTGGATTTGATGGAGGATTTGGAATGATATTGCCACTGATCTTCCTATCCTTCTTATGTTGGTACTTCTATAACAAATAATAACTACTTACTTATTACATTAATGTCTGTTAATTTCTACTTTAAAATCAGGTAAATGTTGTTGAATTAACTCTTTAATGAAATGTTGCAGATGTGGTATAAATGTCAATGAGGCCACACTCCACCAAAAACACAATAACATCAAAGTTATCAGGCTTATCATTTAATACGCCAGCTACGCGTGTCGTCTACATGAGACTCATCAGTGACGATCAGATCAAAATTATTCAGATCTTAGTCCTTACATCGAATATTATTTTAAAATATTGCCAGAGGGAGGTATCCGAGAATGTGATTTGTTTTAAAATGCTCGGGATTTAACGGAATGGTCCCAGTGACATTAAAATGTTCGATACACATGTTAGCGTAATAACAAATGTGAAGAAATTCAAAATCTTTTATTTTGATTATTCATGTATTCATTTATTTATTTACAAGAATTGATTAATTATTCAATGTTTTCCATATTTATCTGCTAAAATTTTCCCCAAACTATGTCATAGTAATCACTTAAGTGTTCTGCCTTATCAATATTGATGTAGGGTATGAAACAACTGAGCTTACCATGATTTAAAATAAAAAGAGTAATTACATAAAGTTTTCAATATTGTTTTATGTCTAACATTGAAAATGGAAATAGGGAATATGTCAAAGAGACAACAACTCGACCAAAGAGCAGAAACAATCGAAGGACACCAAATGGTTTAATACAACTAGAAATGTACACACCATGAGGCGTGCACCAGCTGGCCCCTAAACAAAAATGTGTATTTGTCCAGTGATATTCGCGTTTCTGATTGCAATTAAATCATCTTCTAAATTTAATTAGCTTGAAAAGAATTTGAGATCACCCCTATATTTTTCTGTATGATATGTAGTCTTACTCGTACTTAGAATCAGACGGTTTTTTAATTTCTAATAAGAAGATATAATTCATTGGTGTTATGCTCTTATTATATATACCGTAGGTTAAGCATTTATGTTATTTTGGTAAAAAGTATATAGTCTTGATATTGACCAAGTGCACCAGTTCTTGTTAAATCAATCAATAAGCAGTTTTGAAATTTCTTCATGTTTAGTCAAAATCTTTTTCGATACACTGAGCTTTTGATTTTTCTTACTTAAAATCTTCATATTCTAATAATAAGACAGAAGTTTTGTGAATGTCATACATAGTTTTATTATACTTAACGTTAAAATGCCATATTTTGATTGACTGATACGAGGGTGTTAATTTACTCTATCACATAGCTGAGAGGGTGACATTTTTTTAATGTTACCCTCACGTCTAGACCAATCAAAACCGATAGTTTAAAGGACAATGCATTGAATTTACATCAATTAATTAAATACAATGCTAAAAACCTACGTTTTGGCTCAGATTTTATTATTGGACTGTCAAAATAAAAAAATAAAACATCTTGAATAACTTTTGTTATTTTTTTTCTGACACCCGTAACGTTGTTATGTACACGTGACGTCATAGAAAATACTCTTAAAATAAAATTAATCTGTAAAAGACTTTAATGATAGGACATTCAGTATAACAAAGTAAATAACACATAGCTGAGAGGATGATAGAGCAGATCGGCACCCCTCGAAAAAGCATTGTCAACCTTGGCTTCGCCGCGGTTGACAATGTTTTCTCGGGGTAACAATCTGCTCTATCACCCTCTCAGCTATGTGTTATTTATATAATATAATTTATTTAAGGCAACTCATTTAACAAAAACCACATTTATATGCGCCATAACGACTTCGTTGACCGTTCTGAAATTTTGTATATACTTCAGCATCCCATTATTATTTACTCTTTTGTTTTTTGTATGATTTGTTCTATTCTTTATCTAATGTCCACCATCTTTATGTCATTGTTAACTTTTCCTGATCTTTGAGAAATTCCTTAAATATAGTTTTTTCATGCAGATAAGAAAAAAGGCGAACAATAAACAAATTCATACTGCTTTATGTTGACTTTAAATTAAAAAAAAAACGTTAGATACACACAATATGTCTCTTTGCAAATCCATTTTTAAGTAACGGTAGTGCACATCTATTTACCACCCTGGGTGGTGGTAGGTGCAGCAGTTGTGGCTGTAACAGCAGCAGTGGTGGCTGCAGCCGCAGTGGTAGCGGAAGCCGCAGTGGTAGCTGCTCCAATGGCAGCAGCTGAAATAACGAATTAAATGTTTGCTATCACACATTAATGCAACCATGACAATGATACGTTGTAATTTACAATAAGTGGACAACTTTACCTTCTTCTTTTTTCATGGGATAAAGAAGATTTAAAAAAAAATCGCTCACCTGGTTAGAACTTTAATAACTACTTACACCCAGGATTGAATGAATAGTTATCAAAAGTACCAGGATTATAATTTTATACGCCAGACGCGCGTTTCGTCTACATAAGACTCATCAGTGACGCTCAGATCAAAATAGTTAAAAAGCCAAATAAATACAAAGTTGAAGAGCATTGAGGATCCAAAATTCCAAAAAGTTGTGCCAAATACGGCTAAGGTAATCTACTCCTTGGGTAAGAAAATCCTTAGTTTTTCGAAAAATTCAAACTTTTGTAAACAGAAAATTTATAAAAATGACCATATAATTGATATTCATGTCAACACCGAAGTGCTGACTACTGGGCTGGTGATACCCTCGGGGACGAAACGTCCACCAGCAGTGGAAATACACATTCTTTCTAAAAAAAATGTCCGTGTTTGAAAAATAATTTTCCGAGTTTTTTTGTCTAGAGATCGAATTCTGTCCCGATTTTTTTTAATACATGTATACTTTTTTGCCCCTTTTTTCACCTGAGGAAAGAATTGAAAGCCCCTTTGATATGATAAATATGATATGCATTACGTTCAATGTTTCATAAAAATGCGTTGAAAGGAGCGGTATGGGCTTTGCTCATTGTTGAAGGCCGTACGGTGACCTATAGTTGTTAATGTCTGTGTCATTTTGGTCTCTTGTGGACAGTTGTCTCATTGGCAATCATACCACATCTTCTTTTTTATATTTAGTTTCGTCAATTTACTTGAATAAATTTGATAATATAAAGATTCTTCGCCATTGACTGTTAGGGAAACAACAATCAATCGAACTAATTCATAATTAATTTTTTTTTCCAAAACGCCTTTTTACAAGTAAAGGCATAATACATACTTATTAAGCAAGAAAATGAAATCCGGTTGATACACGAAGAATGTCACAAGTGGAGCTGGATCTATTAACCCTTCCGGAGAACCAGAGAGCACCCCCCACCCCCAATAATTTGGTTAGGTTTGAGTTGCTCAGTCTGTGGTTGTTTATGTTGTGCTATGTGTATTGTTATATGTCTGTTTGTCTTTTACTGTTTTGGCTATGGTGTTGTCAGTTTATTTCCGACTTATGTGTTTTGAATGTCCCTTTGGCTTCTCTTTACTACCGGACTATAATTTCTGTTAAAATTAAACTTCCTTGCTCGTTCTGTTTTTGTTCTAAAAAAACATATTAACAAACAGCAAACTGGGTGTTACATGTATCAAAGGGAAGTCGTTTTACGTGTAGAATAAATTGAACTCGAAGATTGTGAATAGTTTAGTGTTCTGCTACAGGGGAATACGTTAGATCGTATGATAATAAGCAAGACTACTCTTAATTGAAATAAATAAAAGGATTCTGTTGCTTCATTTAAAAAATCGGCATGTGTATTTATTAAAAGATCTCCATTTAATTATCGATAAAAATGTAACAAAGTATCTCAATTCCAAGGTCTAATTAAGTTCATACGATACCCTTTAAGTTATTTTAGACTTAGAGTTCAAGACCGTATGAAAAACGAAGAATTTATCAATCTTTCATTAATGAGAATTTTTTTCTGAATTTTTTTGCCAATTTTATATTCACTGCCTTCAACAGCAACATTTAACGTCGAATAATGTTTGATAAAATCAAAATATGTTAATTTTTGAAACTCAGTTTTATATGATATAGACTCTCCTGTATCAGTTTGTTTTAACTTTAGAATTTTTATCATGATACAAGGGAAATTATCCTCACTCTTTTTTGTTTGAGTAGGAATACGTGATAACGAAAGCTAACCAAAGACAAATCTGTCATTTAAGTTTAAAACATACTTGTTGTAGCTGTAGTTACGACAGTTGTACAGGCTGTAGTGGTAGTCACACCAAGACCTAACGCCATCACTACAATGAATATTACATATAAATGATACATCTTCAAGATAGTTTAATATTACTAAGAAAAGCGACTAGACATAACACCAAATTGAATATTTAAGGTTTATAGACGTCATTTAAATCACGGTTATAGTGCCTAACAAGATTTTGTGAGGTAGACGAAATTGACTTTAAAACGATCGTATTGACTTTTGATGTCCAAAAATAGGCAGATCGGACATATTTTGACTTCATATACATACTACTTAAGTTTGGGAGTTATTGTAATTAACATATTCCAATGAGACTGAATAATGCTTTTTTTTGTTATGATAAATAATAACTTTACCTGCCGTAACTGTGCGTAAATTGTATTTCGGCATTTCTCCTAAGAAAATTACTTGTTTAATGGAACAAAACGTCTTATTTGTAAACTTTCTCTTTTATCTCCACAATAGGCTTTTAAAAAATAATCTATCAACTGTGTAGTCGGAAAATTTTGTGAAAATAGAAGAAGTGGCAATTCTTACCTTTCATACCTTAACTTTCATTGATAAAACATAATATTGACTCGTCCAGTGTCCAGTTTGAAGGTCATTTTAGTTACCGTACACATGCATGCACGTTCTTATTATCAAGTCATGTATGAAAAGCATAAACAAGTTTGAAGGTAAACTAATTACAAGTTAATCCAATCAAATTGCGTACGAATTAATAACAATGACCAGTCCACATCATAAAAAATAATAGGGGTAAACTGGGTAGGGAGAAAATGTCAGATATTTTGAGTTCATTATTTTGCAATAACGAATAAAAATTTGTAAACCAAAAGATTTGCTATAATTCCATAAACATGTCGTTCTGTATTGGTATAGTTTTTGGATCTTTTATTTGCGTATTTAAGGCTGTAGAAAGTTTGGGCTTCAAAAGTCAACATAATTATTGACTTTATACAGAAAATTCGCCTTTTTTAAACATTGAATGTTTCAAAAATAATACGCGACAACAAAGTAAAATCATTTTTTAAAACACTGCAAAAATAATCATACAGATTGATGCAGTGGTATTGTCATAAATTGCGTTGGAGTGAACAGTGGTACAGCAAACGTCGAATTCCCTCACACAATGTTATCACACACTATAGCTGGGTTTTTGCCATACCCTTCAATTAATTTTAACTTTAAAGATTACCTTACTTGGATTTGTTGGGGAATGTTTATTTCATACAAAGATTTGTATGGAAAACATTGAATATTAAATCAATCAATGTACATGTAAATGTATGAAGCTGAGATAAATAATAAAAATGGAGAAATAAAGTAATAATAAGGGTTTGGATATCCCTAATCACAAAAAAGCGCCCTTTCAGTAATATTTAAGTCTATTTGTCAATAATTTGATCGTAGTCAAAGATGATTTTTTTCTTGTCAGTGTTGAATATTTTCTAAAGAGATTGCATCAAATGAGGTGTTCACCTTAGGCGAGTACAACGATCTCAGCACTTAAACTATTCTGTCAACAAATATATAATGCAAAAAAGAATTTGAATCTGTAAAAATTTGTAATTATGCAAACATATGGATTGAACAGACGTGATAAGTAAGTAGTTGCCATTTGTTATAGAGTACTAACATAAAAAGGGTATGAATAACAGTGGCATTACATTCCAAATCCTCCACCAAATCCGCCGTCAAATCCATAATCAAATCCACCGCCTTGTAATACATCATCTTCGACCAGTAAAACTGTGCGTCTTTCATCAGAACGTCTACCCTCAACAGGAACCAGTCTAGGTACAGGTACAGGCAATATATTGAGCTTGCCACCTGGTGGAACGAAGGTGGGAGGTCCTATTCTTGGTGGTGATGGTGGAAATATCTGACAGCCAATTAGGACAGGACCATTCAATAATCCAAAAATTACCGTAATAAGAAGGACGGCCAGTTTATAATACGCCATCTGCTAACCAAAAACTAAATTATATAAACAGACCTTTTACGTTGAAATGCAAAATATATATATTCTTAATAGCGAGAAAGCTTTACTGGAGTCTTTACTTTGAGAGAATAGTCAAGATGTAACCGCCACACGAACAACAGCTATGTTTTATTCAACAAAAATTTGAACCGAGGAATAAATACAAAATAACAAGATTCCAAAAATTGCAAATTCATTTATCATATTTGTTAACGAACAAAGACAAGAAGATAAACAATATGATTGTTTTTTTAAAAGCAACATACTAGTAGATGTTTATAGTAAAATATAAAAATGACCAATCCCATCAAAGAAGGGTTTCCATTCACTAGAACGATAACATAATAAATTGATTATTGATAAGTATATAATACTATTTATGTGAATTGAATATACATACATCTGATGAATAAAGAAACGATTTCTTTTACATAGATAAATTGTATTACTAAAATTTGAAGCGAAAACGTAACAAAAAAAAACCGAACTTTGTTATACAGGACTAATATGTGTGGGTATAAATTCAGTTACTTAAAGTTCTCTGTCACTTTTCCGCTAAAAATAAAACACCCGAATCCATACGGGTATAACAAAAAATGTTATAAACATCAATTTATACGCTTGTTATTGTCTGGCCCTTTATAGGTTGCTGTTTGGTGTGAATAAACTCATCATATATACCCAGATTGAAATTTTGTATTAGTGCCAGACTTACCTTTCGTTTACAAAAGACTCATCAGTGACGCTCGAATCAAAAATGTTAAAAAGGCCAAATAAAATACGAATGTGAGCTAAGGCTTCGTGTTGAAGGCTGTAATTTGACCTACAATGCTTTACTTTTACAAATTGTGACTTGGAGGGAGAGTTTCCACATTGGTACTCATATCACATCTTCCTATATTTATAAAACTTTTAAAATAATTGATTGGTCAATATCATTTTCAGTTATGATTTTTTTTATAACTTTTTAATGTAGAATTAGAAATAAACATGTAAGGAAACGGCTGTTGCAAAATTTCCATATAAGCGTACAATTTAACGCTGCAAAGTAATATTGTTGTCCAGACAAACACGAAAATTTGCAGCTTAATAGTGGCATTAAGTATATCTAGCTTACGTTAATTTTTTTATGACAGAAAAAGACTTTATATGAGTTCAATAATAATGTATTGCAAGTGTAAAGCACAGAGTAGAAAAGACATTACTGTCAATCGAAGTCAACAGACCATTAAAAGCAAATCAATCTGAAATCATATTTTTCAAGGAACCATTTAAATTGACAAAATAATCACCCTTCAATAAGACTGTATTGTGAGTGTAGTGCAAAGAATAGAAAAGACATTACTGTCATTGGAATTCAACAGACCATTAAATGCACGCACATTTACCAAAAATCGAGATGAAACGTTTTTTGGGCATTTTAGGAGGCAAATGCATACTTGGAACCATCAAATGTTCAGGGAGTGCCTTAATTTAGTGGTGGTGACATGATTAATAATACATTGGTTAATGAAATACCGGGATATCCCAATGTAAAGTCAATCCTATATTTTCACTCCTCTAGTATCCTGCAACAATTGATGTTGCCATTCATTTGCGCTGACATTGCATCAAAACGAATTAAGAAGGCGTAGGGAAAAAAACAATTCCTTCCAGTCCTACTTTATTTCAATTGATATAAGTCCATGGTCAATGTATTAAAATGACAAACTCTTACAAGCCTTGCACATGTTGAAATATCGACAAACATTCAATTTATGACAGAGCAACACTGATAATTAATTCATGCGCTACGCCTGTTCGGGAATTATTATGCTGTTAGATCACTCGTTTAATACGTTCTACATTTTAACTATTGAATTCGCTATTTAAGGTGGTACCTAACACTTTAACTCAAATTTATTTGGCTCGTTTAATTTTCTTAAAATTTTGACAAAGTATTTACTTTGACCCTTTGACAAAAATATAAAAATTTCAAAACATTTGAACCAACCGTTTAATCAGAAAAGTTACACTGGTTATATAGTAGTTTGACAGACACTTATTTTGATCATTGAGAAGCTTAATACTCCCTCATGAACACAACGTAATTAAAACGTTTAGCTGATTTTACAGAGTTATCTCCCTGTAGTGTTAGGTACCACCTTAATAAACATTGACAGAACAATATTGATTCCTACCTCATGCGCTACGCTAATCAATGCCTTAGTAATAGACAACTTTCGAGTTTGATGCATTTCCGTCAAAAACTCTGGTTTTAGTGAACGTCATTTGTGCGTTTAGGGGCGTCGTCACTTCCATTCCAATGTTGAGCGAGTGGTTGGAAAACTATAATTCTATATTGTACGAATTATACGACAAATTTAATTCTCAAAATTGACACTCAGCATTGATGTCATTAGGGAATTGTCATTAAGTAAGTACCTACAGAACAACCATTATTTCTAGTTTATCCTGCACAATGACGATCACCAAGACGCTTGATGAACGTAAATAGTGCAGAGATACAGGCGACCCCCTCTATCTGGTAAATGACGTCATAAAGGCGCGTATAATTGACGAGTTTTTTCCGGTGACGGATGAACTCGAAAGTGGTCTATTGTTTTAGTATCTTAATTATCAAAACAAATCAATAGCAGTTTTCTTATATTAACAACAACTGTAAAATAATGCGGATGTGAGTAAAAAAAAATATCTATATTGTTGGTTTGTCTTGTCAGAATTTAATAGTAAGATTACATAAAGTAAAAATTGATTTGAACCGAAAGTGAACTGATATCGATCTAATTCCATATTTGAATAGTTAAACTAACATGTCATTACCTTTATGGTGTCCGGTTGTCCTGTTCAAAATCATTTCAGTATTCAATCTTTATATATGCTGTGACAAGGAAGGTAATCCTTCCGATAATTTGGAAAGCTTATTAAACTGTTTGACGAAATAACAAATAAATATCTTTCTATCGACATTATAACCTACTTTACATCCCAGCTCCTTTGTTCTAACAGGAATGATCTGAGCCGGATCGCCCCTACCAGATCACCCCAGTTTGAGTTTCTTTGTTATGCATGCTTTCCTTTGTTCTGTAACATTTTGGCGGGAATGCCAAATCCACTATAAAACTTATAATTAATTATACGGAAAAGACTATCTATCACAATTCACGTAGCTGTATATGCTGGGATTCGAACTCAAGACCTTAAGCATATCAAGCCACGACACATACCACTACACCAGGACGACTTGATACGAACTAATAGTAATTTTACATACTTAAAGGAAGCAAGATCTTTTTATAAGTGGGTAGAGTTGTCAGACCTTTTTTCAGTGGGGTTTAAACCTTTTTTGTTCATAAGTGAGTTTTCAGACTGATTGTTCAATCTGATTTTACACTTTTTCAAAAGTGGGGCGAGTCGGTAAACAAGAGTGGGGCGATTTTGTTATAAAGTGGCGATAAGTGTGGGCCGATTGGCAAATGGGGCGAGTTGACATTGTTTGATATCTACTCATCGTGTTTGGGGGTCATAAAGGGTATACATCATATAGTAATAAATAAAGTATATTTTAATGGTTGTGTGGCGTTTTAAACTAGATTTTATGAGTTGTAAATCGTTTTTCGACTAATCTTAAAGAGCTGGGATGTAAAATAGTTATCCCACTCGGACTTGGTGTGTCAGTGTTAGATCACCCTCTGGCCTCCGGCCATCGGGTGATCTAACACAGACACACTGCGCCCTTGAGGGATAACTATTAATTAAAGCCAGTTCGAGAGTTCAATCCTTTTTTCTTCATCCTTTTCAAATCTGTAAGCTAAATCATGTTATTTTATTTAATAGTACACTTTTCATCATCGTGTTTGTCGACATACAAGTCAATACCCTTGCTTCCCTTCAGAGGTCACGAGTGAACATATAATGGTTATTCAAGAGATATGTGTTGTGTACGGAAGAAAACTACACATTTTGTGTCATTTATAAAAGAGGGACGAAAGATACCAAAGGGACAGTCAAACTCATAAATCTAAAACAAACTGACAACGCCATGGCTAAAAATGAAAAAGACAAACAAACAACATGAACAACAGCACACACGACACAACATAGAAAACTAAAGAATAAACAACACGAACCCCACCAAAAAAACTAGGGGTGATCTCAGGTGCTCCGGAAGGGTAAGCAGATCCTGCTCCACATGCGGCACCCGTCGTGTTGTTTATGTTATAACAAATCCGGTAAATGGTCTAATTCGGTAGGTCACATTCATGAAAGGGAAGGGGAATGTAGTTACGATGTAAGGAACATATCCGATATCATTTGTGAAACGGTTATTCCATAACGGTCAACCAACTCGTGATGGCGTCCGTAAAATTTACGAAGGGATGATTTCAACTTCACCATTTGGAACTCTTGGTTTAATAGCTTCCTTGTGAGCAGCAACCCTCTATCAAGAAAATCATGATAGGAAATGCAAGCACGGGAATATCTTATCAATTGGGAGATATATACCCCGTAATGTAGACGAAACCCGTAAAACTGTATTTCTCAAATCGTAAGCAAAGTTCATTATGCCGCTAATTAGAGTTATCTAGTTTACAGTTCACAGTCTGAACAGATCTTATATATGGTATTCCATGTTCACATACAAATGGCTGTATCGGATGCCATATATTTTAAGTGCCTTTACAACATACATTGGTATTATTGGGGATTTTGTTGTTCTATCAGTCGTGTTTGATATGCGTCTCTTATATTTTTTTATATATCGTTCTTGTGTTGATATCGATTATATGCGTGGAAAAACAATAACACCTCTTCCTTGGTCTGCTTTTAGGCTGGATATATACCTTGTCGAGCAAATATCTAAAAATTATTGAACCGAAAGTGCACGAAAGGACAACCCAAGTTCAGACATTTGATGAATTTAATAATGCCTTTTAATTGTTTGGCCTTTGAAGATCAACAATAATGTGAACAATCATCTGAAGACTTATTTTGTAATGTATTACATTCTAATGTTCGGTGACAGTTAAAGTGGTAAATGTATTTTTTTGGAATGTGTATCAGAGTCAAGTCCTTAATGCAATATGGATTTGCTTATCGTTGAAGGCTGTACTATGATACATAGTTGTTGAATTCTACGTCGTTTTGGTGTTGGTAGCAATATTTCTTATTTGCAACCATAACACATCTTCTTAGGTTTAAATTAAAACCAAAATTCAACGGAAAACAATTGGATAACTTAAATTAGATATAAGGATAAAAAACATCTATATTGTGAAAAGAACAATCAACAATGTTGAAACCATCAAACAGCCAACAATCACATTACATATAGCCAACATTGTGAAAACGAACAGTCAACAATTTGGTAAAAAACTACTTTGCAATAATAAGCCGGCTAATTGAGTTGTACAATTAGACGAAAACACTTGTTAACCTTTTATCGAAAGTGCATCCTTTTTTTGCAACCTTTTCAAAGGTGTAAGCTGTATCATGTTGTTTTGTTAAAATACATTGATTCATCATCGTATGTGCAAACATACATACGGTGACCTATAGTTGGTAACATAAATTGCATTTGGTCTCTGGTGGAGATTTAAACCACATCTTCTCATCATATCACCCGTACAATAATGTATGGTGAAGTATTGCTTTGTGCAGTTAGAATTGGGAATTTTTAATATGGCCACCGTTACCATGGGAACAGAACAAGTTTGAAAATATAAATGTTTGCTTTTATTGAATATTGAGTATAACTGAACTTAAAATCACCATATACTAGTATACAGTTATAGTATTCACAACATCCAGGTTTTGTAATGAGTTTGAGAATCTTAAAAACTACAAGATAGCCATGGAAACTGGATATGTTTAGCAATACACCCTAAGTGAAAAAAGTAGCATACAAAGTAAAATCACAAAAAATACTGAATTCCGGAAAAGATTCCAAACCGAAAGTCCCCAATCAACAGGCAAAATCAAAAACGCAAACAGATCAAACGAATGGACAACAACTGGCCTTATCTGACTTTTGATTGAGCCTTTAATTAATCAACATGGTTGGTCAAAACCGGTGAAACTTAATGGTATAATCTTTGTCATGTGTCAAAGGTAGCAGGTGTTATTGTAATTTTGAAACGGTTACCGTTACAATGTAAACATAAAAAATGTCGAAATTCAGAAAATTTTTCAAATTTAATGAAACTTTATAGACATATTAAGGGGCATGTCCAAAGTTACTTTTAGCCTTTGGAATATCCAAAATAGCATATGTTGCAATTAAAACTGCAAAAAAGTGATAAATTACAAATGATCAAAACATTCTGAAAATTAACTGAAAAATGTAAAGCTACTGAATACATATCTTCTACCCTACCGAAGTAGAATAGAAATTATAGGCACTACGAGAACATCATAATGATTCAGAGATACGGGGTGCGCACTAACAGAGATCATATTATATAGAGATTAATTCATGGCCTTTTCCATATCGGCCCGGGTATCATCCCGAGACCCCCATATTAGCCCGAGATTCCGAAATGTATGGCAAATTAACAAAACAAATAACTTTGACGTCGTCCATAAAAAGGTCCGACGTCACAATGGAAAATAAAAAATCAAAACCGGAAATACCGGAAGTTACTTGCACGCGAGGCATTTTTATGGGTTTTGTGCACGAGATGCCCCCTTATATGGGTTATCAGCCCGGGTGGGAATTTATGGCTTGTGTACTTCCGCTCATTACACTTATGCAAAAGCTATCATGTCAATGCTTACATAATGTAGTATATGATAAATGTGTTTATTAATTAACACTTTGTTTTGTTATCATCATTTATGAAACTGAACACATTAAATCTTATCGAAATATTATATGCATCTCCATTGATTCAATACACTTAACCAAAATTGATATACATGTAAATATTGTACTCCTTCATTGTTGGCAAACAATTTACCCACCAAGTTTTAGCTTTTTGTATTTTAGGAATAGTCTGAGGGAATAGTTGTTTCTGTTAGACGTGAATAAAGACAATGAACAATGTGACCAGTTAAATAGATAGTTAAAAATGGTAAAATACTATGTTGTTAATCATTGCGATTCTCATTTGGGAGTTGACATCATCCAATCAGAAGGCTATAGTCATTTGTTCTATCCAATCAGGAAGAACATTTCTATTTGCACTAGGATATTTCCTTTTTAAATCTATTTAATACATGTATGAAGAACATTTCATGATGTGACATCTGATAATTGTTTTGTCTTTGGATACATTTGTAACTAGTTAAGAATAGACGACGAACCTTGCGTAATTAGCGAGGTGCAGAAAAGGTGAGCTAAACATTTTTTGTATAGAAGACCTTCTTAATGCTCCTTAACTTCGTATCTAATTTTCTTATTCTCCATTTTTTTTGTGATTTGAGGGTCACTGATGACTCTTTTCAAGACGCTCATCAAGCAGTACAAACTTCTCCGATTAGTTATTCAAAGATGAACTGGTAATAGCGATCAACTTGACCATTATTATTTATTCTTTGTGCTTCAGCTTCGCATTATTATTTACTCTTTTGTTTTTTGTATAGTTTTCTCTATTCTTTATCTAATGCCCTCCAATTTTATGTCATTGTTGTTTATTCTTGATCTTTGAGAAATTCCCCAAATATCGTTTTATTTGTGCAGATGGAAAAATGCAAACATTAAACAAATTCTGATTCTTTATGTTTAGATTAAACACAAACACACGTTGGGTTCACACATTCTATGTTTTTGCAAATCTATCATCAAGGCGGGGGAGCTAGGGTGCTGGCGCGGGAGCTACGGCGGTGGTACCCACAGTTGTAACAGCAGCCGTGGTAGCAACAGCCGCAGTGGTAGCGGCAGCTGCGGTTGTTACTGCGACAGAGGTGGCTGCAGCTGAAATAGAGAATAAAGTGATAATCTATCACACGTTTTTACAACCATACATATGATACGTTTTTGTAATCAATAATTAGTGGGAAACTTTACCTTGTTGTAAAAAAAAAAAGCAAACAGAAATGATGTGTTTCATGTATCAATTAGAATTAGTTGTACGTGTGGAAATTTTTTTTTTAACTTAAAAGTTGTGAAAAAAATGTTCGAATATCGGCTACAGGGTTTACGTTGGATTGTATGAGTATAGACAAGACATCTCGAATCAAAATAAATAAATATGATTGCTTAATTGATAAAATCCGCATGTGTATTTATTTAATCAATGGCTATTATTAGTTTTGAATTTATTAAACCATAACATTAATTGTTGACTCTTCACATTGAAAAATCCGAGAAGCGGATTATGTAAAATGTGAAGAGTCAAAAATTTATTTTATTGCCCAATAAATTCAAAATAAATTATTGCCATTCATTATAAATAAATTTCTTTCAAAAATAAGTCCCAATGAACTTTCTGTATATTATTCAAATTAACAATAACAACGTTCATGTTGGTGTATGAATAAACAACGTCAGAGTGGGCGTGTCGCCCTAAAAATTGAAATATTGAAAATTAAAACTTTTAACCAATCAGAAGACAGTAAATACACAAAAATTATGTATTTAGTGATCTGCATGTGCTTATCATACAAAATAAATGTGATAAAGTAGCAAAGTCTAAAGTTTAGAAATTTACCAGAATTTATTCTGTACTAAGTGTTCAATAAAGTATGAGACAAGACAAATTATTAATTCTCATCAGCGGAATCTTGGTTCATTTATTTACATTTCTCAATTAAACATCGCTAAATGATAGGAATGGTGGCAAATACGATAAAATATATTACCAACTTAAAATAGGAACATATAATTTTTCTTGGAAGGGCAATTTAAAAAAAATACGACTATGTTTATATATTAAGTTGTTCTCTAAGTCATTTCTTGTTTGGTTACTTTTAGAACTAGAAGACTTTCCTAAAGGAATAATAAAGATTAACTGAATATAAGGATGATCTTATTATTCATACGTGTCTAACCTTAGTTTGTATAAAGTTGCAAAATCAAGGGCTACAGAATGATATCAATATCCCTTTAAATAGAAACTATATGTATAATATTAAGGTATTCAGAAAAAGTAAAATAATTAAAAAAAAGCGGAAAGTCTCTTATCATATATTCAAGAATACTTCACAAACAATACCATTAACCATAAACGTAACGTAAATTAAACGTGTGTTTCGTAATATAGGTTGATTGTTTTTACTTAATATACAAATTGTTACTTGAATGGAAAGTTGCCTCATTGGTAATCATACCACATCTTCTTATATAGGTATAGGAAGATGTGGTATGGGTATATCTATTAAAACGTTTAAAAAAAAATTAAGGTACAATTTCTCCTGAATTTATTTGACACTAAATTTGAGTTAGCAATTACTGAGTTAAATTCAGTTTCTAACCGAACTACACGTTTGTTTAACAGTCTACCAATAGTAGACTTGAATTATCTTGTAGCATGTCAATTTTCCTTAACCCTTGAAGAATTACCAAAAAATATCTCAATTTGTTAATAATTTTATATATTTACACTGTCTTCAACAGCCTTATTTAACTTTTAAGAACTTCTTATTAATTAAGGAATGACTGTAATATTTTTTCTGTCTATTCGAAATAACATTAAAAATGTGGTGCACACTGAATAACCCACGTAGCGTGTTATTTCAAGTGTGCACTACATTTTTATATTATTTCGAGTAGACAGAAAAAATATTACAGTCATTTCTTATAATTTAGTTCTTAGTTCCATTTTAAACCGGAGTAAATCATGAAAAAACGTTGATGACGTCACGGTCACATACCAAAATTATGTATATAAGCTGATAAACAAAACGAGGTCAGCCAATCAGAAGACGCGTTACATCCAAATTAAATTATAACGAAATATATTAATTTGTGAAACCCAATCTAAATTATCTATTTGATATAGACTCACTCTCTTGTACTCAATTTGAAATTTGTAAGATTTGACTTCATTTAAATTTTCGTCATGATACAGGGGAAAATATCCCTTCTCGTTTGCTGAGTAGGAAGACGTGATAACGAATGTTTATGGAAGACAAATCTGTCATTTAACTTTAAAACATACTTGTTGTGGCTGTAGACATTGTAGTTGTACTTGCTGTAGTGGTGGTCACACCAATACCTAATGACATCACTACAATAAATATTATATATATTTGATACACATTCAAGATATAATTGAGAATGGAAATGGGGAATGTGTCAAAGAGACAACAACCCGACCAAATAAAAAACAACAGCAGAGGGTCACCAACAGGTCTTCAATGTAGCGAGAAATTCCCGCACCCGGAGGCGCTCCTTAGCTGGCCCCTAAACAAATATATACTAGTCCAGTGATAATGAACGCCATACTAATTTCCAAATTGTACACAAGAAACTAAAATTAAAATAATACAAGACTAACAAAGGCCAGAGGCTCCTGACTTGGGACAGGCGCAAAAATGCGGCGTGGTTAAACATGTTTGTGAGATCTCAACCCTCCCCCTATACCTCTAACCAATGTAGAAAAGTAAACGCATAACAATACGCACATTAACATTCAGTTCAAGAGAAGTCCGAGTCTGATGTCAGAAGATTAGTTTTACTGCATTAAGAAAAGCAATTGGACATAAATTAAGATTGAAAATTTGAGGTGAAAGTTATGTAAAGCTAGGCTTTTTCCATACCCTTGTTTAGCTGGGCTTTTTCCATACCCTTGTTTAGCTGGGCTTTTTCCATACCCTTGTTATGCTGGGCTTTTTCCATACCCTTGTTAAGCTGGGTTTTTTTTCCATACCCTTGTTAAGCTGGGCTTTTTTAATACCCTTGTTAAGCTGGGCTTTTTCAATACCCTTGTTAAGCTTGGCTTTTCCCTATCCTTGTTAAGCTTGGCTTTTTCCATACCCTACAGCAATATAGATATTGCAGAAACTTAAATTATAACCATGACTGATATTTTTTAGGAATTTTTATTTTAATTTTATTTTAGAAATGGAAAACATTCATTCAGACAATTGATGTAACTAAATAATTCTAAACTGAGAAATCTAATCAATGTTATTTATATTTAAAATGCACGTTGACGATTCATTCAAAAAATGTTTTATGTAAATATAAAAAAAAAGTAACTATGCAAACATGTGTAATGAACGTTTTGGTGAAGGTGGCATTTTTCGACATTAACAAAATTCACGTTCTTGAATATGACAATATTTTAAAATTATATTAGATCATAGGACAAAGTGATCCCAAATGTTTTGAGAATAAAACCTATTCATCAACAGAAAAAGGAAGGCACTTGACTTTATTGGGTAAATACTAGCCACATAATTTTTTTCGTTCAATAAAATTGATTAAGTATTGAATAATTGAGCTAGTATGACAAGGATTCAAGTGCGTTTGTAGATTTTGATTTTTTGTTTTGAATTAAAAAAAACACGCTATAATATTGATGCGTTCGAAGCACTCTTCTGGATCTATATACGCCTAAACCATAAAAGAAAAGCTGAATAATTGAAGTGATGTTTTTACTTAAGAAATGGCTGTAATATTTTTTCTGTCTATGAAGAAATATCACCAAAAAGGGAGTGCACACTGAATAACCTGCGTAGCGTATTATTTCAAAGTGAGCACCATATTGTTTATTTTATTTCGAATAGACAGAAAAAATGTCACAGCCATTTCTTATAATTTAATTCTAATTACCAATTTAAACCGGAGTAAACCATGAAAAAACGTTGGTGACGTCAAGGTGCTGATAAACAAAGCACGTTAGCCATTCTTAAGACGTGTTACATCCAAAATTAAATAATAATAATAATAATAATAATAATAATAATAATAATAATAATAATAATAATAATAATAATAATAATAATAATAATAATAATAATAATAATAATAATAATAATAATAATAATAATAATAATAATAAAATAATAATAATAATAATAACGATATCGGTCACGAATAGTTGTTAACTGTAATGTCATTTGACCTCTTGTGAAATGTTGCATCATTTGCAATTATACAACGTTTTCTTATATCTTAGATTAATTTTTATTGTTGTAATTATTTGTTATTAAATTACTTACATAATCCGGAAATCAATAATAGTGGCAATAACATTTCAAATATTCCACCAAATCCACCGTCCTGTAACCCATCATCTTCGAGCAGTAAAACTGTTCGTCTTTCATCAGAACGTCTCCCCTCAACAGGAACTGGTCTAGGTACAGGTATAGGCAATATATTGAGCCTGCCACCTTGAGGAACGAAAGTGGGAGGTCCTAATCCTGGTGGTGCTGGAAACTGACAGCTAACTAGGACAGGACCATTCAATAATCCAATAAAAACCGTTATGGAAAGGATGGTCAGCTTGAAACACGCCATCTACAAACAAGAAATCTTTTTTTTTCACATACTAAGCTTTTCCACATTGAAATGCAAGGATGATCAACTTACAAGATTCCATATTCAATATTATATTAAATATAAAATGATTAAAACATTTACGATTGAATTAATACATATATTATTTTTCTTATAAACTGCACACAGGTAGTGTTTGTAATAATAGTTATCAAAGGTACCAAGCTTATAATTTAATAACGAACAGAAAAAATAGTCTCATTAAAGTAAGATTTCTATACGCTAGAATATGAAGAGATTTTTTTTTACAATAGACCATTTATGGAAATTGAAAAATCATGAATATACATGAACCGAATAAGTTAAAAAAAAATATTCATAGCTGTTAAAAAAGTTTAAGCTTATCTTGATGAAAAAAAATCCAACTGATTAAAATAGGAATGAATTAGTGGATATAAAATCATTTCCTAAAGTTCTTTGCACCGACAAATATAAAACATATTCCTTTCACTCGAATCAATACGCAAAAGAAAACTAATAGTTTTGTTACATTCTACGTCGCTTTCTAAATAGAACAATATTGTTCAAATATAAAATACATTTATAATCACCAATTTTAATAGTTTTAAGTAAACAATAATATTACAATTTGGTTTACATTTTCAAAATTTGTAATACATTTTAAATGTAGAACAAGAATTAAAACATCTGAAGTTGATGCTGTTTAATAATCTGTCATAACATTCAAATAAGCGTTATAATTTACAGGTAAAAATATATATGAACTCATTATATTAACACTTAAGGATGTACTTAGGTGAGGTTTTGGAATAAGTGTCAAATGTTCGGACTCCTTGGTGTTTTTCCATACAATACCAGGTAAAATATTTTGCCCCATAACACCTATTTATCTTTTAAGACTTGATAGCTCATAAAAAGTCATTTGACAAAATTTAAGCAGACTCTTGATTTTCTTTCTTTTGATTTGAGACCCAAATAATACCATTGCAAATATAAGGTAAAAGTCCGAGTCAACCTTTTCCCGCCATATTTTATAAATCAAATATCTCGAAAAGGAGCTCCATGACCTTTCAATATTTTTAGCTTATTTTTATCTTTAAATGATGCTCTTCTGGCTTATAGTATCAATTCAAAATTCTTGTTTTATTCAATTTCATCTAACTACATCCTTAAGTTTAATAGTCTTTCATTCAGTTGTTACGTTTTCGATTAAGGTACATTGTAACATATCAATAACCTTCAGCAAATGCCATTCGTCACAGCTCGGCCGATTCCGTACCTTCATAGAAGGAGAGTAGCGGATTAACCCGAGCGTTGCCGATTGCAGAAAATGCGTGTCATCCTTTAACATTTGCGTTCGGACAAAATAATTATAGACAAAGAATGTCGTTATTTAACATTAATTTGTCCTTATGGAGACTTGTATCTTCATTAAGTGTATAAAGGAATTTAGTAACATAAAAAACAAATTAGAAACATACAAACTTAATAAAACTAAAATTCCCTAATCATTATAAAACAATTTTTTAATAAAGTTCGAAAAAATTAATAATAAAATTCATCGATATTTATATAAAACACTGAAACAAAGGATAAAAATAAAACACATTCATATGAAATATATTGGAAAATAGATGTAATATCGCCATATTAATTATACTTTATTGACTGAAAATGGGAGACTCCTAAAAAGTCCGAAAGAAAATACTTTATGCCATTCCTGTAATACAGTTATAGAAGAGAACATTTTCGTATGTATGTTTCATGTATTTCGGGTTAAGATCAACCTTTAAACCAGTTTGTATTAAAAATAATAATCAATGACATAATTGAATTGATTTGGAAAGTATCTTCTCTTTCCATCAACACATACACATGTAGAAAGAGGGACGAAAGATACCAAAGGGACAGTCAAACTCATAAATCTAAAACAAACTGACAACGCCATGGCTAAAAATGATAAAGACAAACAGAAAAACAATAGTACATATGACACAACATAGAAAACTAAAGAATAAACAAAACGAACCCCACCAAAAACTAGAAAGCAAATGTTTCTTTTGAAACACTTGTTAGTAGTAAAGGCGAGAGATAAGACATTGCATTATAAAACATTATACTTCTATAACATGTATAACGACATATTAGTATACGTAAGTTTAATAAAAATTTCTTTTTCTCGCCATTTAAACAATATAAATTTTGTTTTGTCATAACCCATATAATATGCATATATCAATATTGAATTCTACAGTAAGTCCAATGATAATTTTACAAAAAATTGTCTTTAAAATGTCAAGATTGTCTCAACATAAAACTTTTCAATAATTTTTTTACCCCCAAAAAGATCTATCAAACGACGTTGCACCCAAAGAAAGTAAGATTTGGAAGAAAATAAAATAGTTTCTTGAATTTTCTATTTTTATATACATAAAGCCAAAATGAATATCGATCCTAAAAAATCAAATATCGAAATATCATTATAACGTGACAGAACAATACAGATAAATCGTTGAATGTTATAGACTGATTAGTTCGATAATTACTTACTGTTTTCTCGAGCGATTTATTTTCGCGACTTTTACGTGTAGAAAAATATAAGACTTAGATCATTCCTTATTTACCTTTTTAAATTTAATTTGAAAATTGCGAAATCAAATCGCTGCGAAACGGGATAAAAAGGATTTAACGCGAAATAAAATATCCGCGAAAATAAGTTGGTTTACAGTATTCTGCAAGTATCGAAGAATCGGAAATTAGAAACGACAATTTTTCTTTCACTCACAACAGCGTTTTAAATAATTCGAATGAGATTAAAAATAAATTGATTTATTCTAATATTTTGATAGTTTAGTTCGAAAAATAATATGTTGAACTCGATGCGTTATTTCATCTTATCATAAAGTTGATTGGCCAACTTTAAAATCGTGAATCGTACACATTTTATTTCATTTACCTTTGTTAGCGCCAGTTGTCCTGTCCACGAAAATATCAAATGCCAATCGTTATATATGCTGTGACGAGGAAGATAAGCCTTCGGGTTCCTCACGAAGCGACTGGAATCTTGTTCAGTTTGACGAAAACACACAAAAAAAGTTCATATTGACATTACAACTAACCTTAAGCAAGTACGATAGTTCACCCTTTTTACTCATCCTTTCGAAGCTGTTAGCTAAATCATGTTAGTTTATTCAAAAGTACAATCATTCATCCTCTTATGTGTAGAATTACAGGTAAAATATAGGTTTCCAATCGATGTTGGTTAAACATCAGAGGAGTTACGAGTTAAATTAATAAATGTTATTTCTGAGACACGTTTTCTGCACTTACTTGAAATAAAGATATGTACCACGGTGTAGAATGGTAACGGACTTATCGGGTTCTTTTTGGCGTTTCCGCACTAATCGGGTTCAGCAACGGACTTATCATGTTTTCAGGTAATAACATTTGGCGTAAGTGGTTATTTCTTTCAATTTGTATTAAAGCAGAATTGATATTTCCAAATAAGCTTGATGTCACGAAATAGGGAAATTATTTATTTTGCTGGATATCTAGTCCTATATTCATGGGAAGCTATGATTTATTTCAAATTGTTTCCACCAATGTGGTACCCCAACTTGAAAATTTGTGTACTGTATTTTTTAAACTTAATGACCATGTGTTTCCAATGTCAATATCCATAAAACCGGATTTATTTAATCACAACGAATACATCTGGATGCCACCATTTGAAATTAAAAGAAAGATAAAAAAAAATCAAAAGAATATCAGGACAATTGGACGATAATATAAAACAAATCCATAATGATTGAATTTATAAAACCTCCACTATGTATAATACGAGGTAGTTAAATGAATAATAATAACTTTTTTTTTTAAATTAAATATTATTGATTTATGAGTACACTTTGAGGATATTACAATGGATTCATGTTTCAGAACTCGTAGGCCAAATACAAATGGCCATATACTTGATTCTGAGACAGATTTTGTATAGTCGGGTACTTATATCTAAATGTATTTATTAATGTTATAATGAACACGTGTATTTGTTTTGTCACTTGTCACGTGACTTGCTACCGGTATAAGGTATACTCTGGAAATCTGAGTATTTCACGAGCTAAAATAAGCGGGAAAAATTGTAACGGTAAATTTGTGTGTAATAATGTGTCATTCGACGCTCTCGGACAGTTCAGTCTGGTCATTTTAAACCCCACCTACCCATCCACTTTTATTTAATCAAAGGATGTAAATTTATATATTCATAATTATGATTGATGTGGATGTTTTTTAAGATTATACATTCTTGAAAAGATTGTTAACAAAGATATTTCTTTTGTAGAGTATGTATAATTGGAAAATGATATTTTGAGGCAGCGGACGTGCAGACAAACATTCGTCCATTGTAAATAAAATGAATAAAGTAGCTTAAGTATACTGTTCAAGCGAGCTAATATTCCATATATGTTTGGTGTTTTATTTATAAATATTTTATGTTCGTTTCAGTCCACAAACAAGAACATAATAACAAAATATTAATTTATATGCTACAGGCATTTTATAATTTAGACAATTAGTAGAATGTTTAAAATTTGAGCCCTTTTTTAAAATGCCTTTTAAATAGACATATAAGTTATCTAGACTTATGAATCTGTATACCGGACTATAATAAACTCATGAATAACGCTAAAATCAATAAAGCTAAAAGCAAAATAAGGTACGAAGTTGCATTGGAAGCATCGTATTTGAGTGATCAATTGACAATTTCAGACGTTGCAGATCATATATTGCTTCCTCAATTTTGGGATGAAGTTGTTTACAGAACATTCAAGTTGAGTAACCCCACTTGTTAACTTGTCAATCCTTTAAGGACACTGATTCTGAACTTTAAACAAATGTGATCAACAGTCTCAAAATATAAGGGGGTAAATTTGCAATTTACGGTTGTCTCTATCCTCAAAAGATACCTTATACGATAAACGGATCATTCAAAAACTAAAAATGTGAAGTAAAAAAAAACCATTACAAACGGGATAGTGCATTCTCATGGTTGCATTGCGGATGTCTACATAACAGAATTTAGAAACCCTCTTTAAAACTTGTCAATAATTTTGGAACACTTATTGTAAACTCCTACAAGATGTTATCGGTGATAATTTAGTGTTGTTATTGATAATTCAAGAAAAATAATTTGTTACGTTTTCTGACATCGGAATCGGACTTCTTTTAAATTTAGTTTTTTTTTCTGTGTATATTGCTATGTGTTTCTTTATTATACAATAACTAGAGGTATTGGGGAGGG